>NC_089841.1:138136509-138436509 GCF_035609145.1 Eleutherodactylus coqui
TTATACACAGATTGATGAAGCAAAAAGGTCCCCGTTTTGCATGGTGATAGAGAACGATGCTTCCATCCGCGGGTGCAGCCTACGTATTGTTTAGGTATCGCTGCTGTCCGCTGGTGGAGAAGAGAAGTCTGGGGAAATCCAGGCTTTGTTCATCTTGATGAGTGTAAGCCTGTCGGCACTGTCGGTTGACAGGCGGGTACGCTTATCCGTGATGATTCCCCCAGCCACACTAAACACACTCTCTGACAAGACGCTAGCCGCAGGACAAGCAAGCACCTCCAGGGCATACAGCGCGAGTTCAGGCCACGTGTCCAGCTTCGACACCCAGTAGTTGTAGGGGGCAGAGGCGTCACGGAGGACGGTCGTGCAATCGGTTACGTACTCCCTCACCATCCTTTTACAGTGCTCCCGCCAACTCAGCCTTGACTGGGGACCGGTGACACAGTCTTGCTGGGGAGCCATAAAGCTGGCAAAGGCCTTGGATAATGTTCCCCTGCCTGCGCTGTACATGCTGGCTGATCTCTGCGCCTCCCCTGCTACCTGGGCCGCGGAAATGCGCCTTCGGCCACTAGCGCTGTCGGATGGGAAGTTTACAATCTGTTTGTCCACCAGCGCCCTGTGGTATAGCATCATTCTCGAACCCCTTTCCTCTTCGGGAATGAGAGTGGAAAGGCTCTCCTTATACCGTGGGTCGAGCAGTGTGTACACCCAGTAATCCGTAGTGGCCAGAATGCGTGTAACGCGTGGGTCACGAGAAAGGCATCCTAACATGAAGTCAGCCATGTTTGCCAGGGTACCTGTACGCAACACATGGCTGTCCTCACTAGGAAGATCACTTTCAGGATCCTCCTCCTCCTCCTCCTCTGGCCATACACGCTGAAAGGATGACAGGCAAGCAGCATCTGTACCCTCAGCAGTGGGCCAAGCTGTCTCTTCCTCCTCCTCCTCCTCTGGCCATACACGCTGAAAGGATGACAGGCAAGCAGCATCTGTCCCCTCAGCAGTGGGCCAAGCTGTCTCTTCCCCCTCCTCCTCATGCGCCTCCCCCTCCTCCTCAACGCGCTGAGATATAGACATGAGGTTGCTCTGACTATCCAGCGACATACTGTCTTCCCCCGCCTCCGTTTCCAATTCCAAAGCGTCTGCCTTTATGCTTTGCAGGGAACTTCTCAAGAGGCATAGCAGAGGAATGGTGACGCTAATGATTGCAGCATCGCCGCTCAGCATCTGGGTAGACTCCTCAAAGTTTCCAAGGACCTGGCAGATGGCTGCCAACCAGGCCCACTGTTCTGTAAATAATTGAGGAGGCTGACTCCCACTACGCCGCCCATGTTGGACTTGGTATTCCGCAATAGCTGTACGCTGCTCATAGAGCCTGGCCAACATGTGGAGCGTAGAGTTCCACTGTGTGGGCACGTCGCACAGCAGTCGGTGCACTGGCAGATGAAACCGATGTTGCAGTGTCCGCAGGGTGGCAGCGTGCGTGTGGGACTTGCGGAAATGTGCACAGAGCTGGCGCACCTTTCTGAGCAGGTATGACAAGTGTGGGTAGCTTTTCAGAAAGCGCTGAACCACCAAATTAAAGACATGGGCCAGGCATGGCACGTGCGTGAGGCTGCCGAGCTGCAGAGCCGCCACCAGGTTACGGCCGTTGTCACACACGACCATGCCCGGTTGGAGGCTCAGCGGCGCAAGCCAGCGGTCGGTCTGCTCTGTCAGACCCTGCAGCAGTTCGTGGGCCGTGTGCTTCTTCTCTCCTAAGCTGAGTAGTTTTAGCACGGCCTGCTGACGCTTGCCCACCGCTGTGCTGCCACGCCACGTGACACCGACTGCTGGCAACGTGCTGCTGCTGACACATCTTGATTGCGAGACAGAGGAGGAGGGTGGTTTAGTGGAGGAAGCATACACCGCCGCAGATACCACCACCGAGCTGGGGCACGCAATTCGGGGGGTGGGTAGGACGTGAGCGGTCCCAGGCTCTGACTCTGTCCCAGCCTCCACTAAATTCACCCAATGTGCCGTCAGGGAGATATAGTGGCCCTGCCCGCCTGTGCTTGTCCACGTGTCTGTTGTTAGGTGGTCCTTGGCAGTAACCGCGTTGGTGACGGCGCGTACAATGTTGCGGGAGACGTGGTCGTGCAGGCCTGGGACGGCACATCGGGAAAAGTAGTGGCGACTGGGAACCGAGTAGCGCGGGGCCGCCTCCACCATCATGCTTGTGAAAGCCTCCGTTTCCACAAGCCTATACGGCAGCATCTCCAGGCTGATCAATTTGGCAATGTGCACGTTTAATGCTTGAGCGTGCGGGTGCGTGGCGGCGTACTTGCGCTTGCGCTCAAACAGTGGCGCTTGCGACGTCTGGATGCTGCGCTGAGAGACATTGCTGGATGGGGCTGAGGACAGCGGAGGTGAGGGTGTGGGTGCAGGCCAGGAGACGGTAGTGCCTGTGTCCTCAGAAGGGGGTTGGATCTCAGTGGCAGGTTGGGGCACAGGGGGAGAGGCAGTGGTGCAAACCGGAGGCGGTGAACGGGCATCGATAGTACTTTCCCTCAGCTATGTTAGAATGCATCTGTGGCGAGCCGCGGGAGGGGCCGATTTTTATACTCGGGTGACACCTGATCTCGCCAGCCACTCACTGCAGAGGGGTGGTATAGGGCTTGAACGTCGCAGGGGGAAGTTGTAATGCCTTCCCTGTCTTTCAATTGGCCAGAAAAGCGCGCTAACGTCTCAGAGATGAAAGTGAAAGTAACCCGAACATCGCGTGGTACTCGTTACGAGTAACGAGCATCTCGAACACGCTAATACTCGAACGAGTATCAAGCTCGGACGAGTACGTTCGCTCATCTCTAAACAGCATATCTAAAAAAAATCAGCAGACTTAGGCTTCTTTCACAAGAGCGCATATCGGCCAGCATTGTCATGGCCGGCCGATATGCGCTGTGATCTGATGCATTGGATTCCAATGCATCAGATCACATGGACGTATTTGTGAGACGTAAAAACGCCCGACCAAGCCAATATGGCGCCGGGCGTTTTTACGTTGGAGCCAAAACATAGTTCTGGAACTATGTTTTGGCCGGAATACGCCCAGCCGCTGCACAGGCTCCTATGGGAGCCCATGGCAGCGGCCGTAGGTGGGAGGGAGTTTAGCAGCGTGGCTGCTAAACTCCCTCCTTTTGTTCTCCCCTGCACCTGTGCAGGCTCACCTGTCTTCCTCCCCTCTTGCTCTGTGTAATGGGAGGGGGCGGGACGGGGTCGGAGTTAAGCGCTGATCCGCCCTGTCTCCTTCCATTGATGCTATGGGCAAGGGGCGGAATGGGGCGGAGCTAAGTGCCTGCCCTCTCCCCGCCCCTTGTCGATAGCCATCAATGGGAGGAGGCGGGGTGGACCGAAGAGAGGTGAGCCTGCGATGGGGAGGGAGGGGAAGTGGGCGATGGCCTGGTGAGCTCGGCCATATGAACGGATACACAGGCGTTTGATTTGTGCACCCGATCACCAAATCTTTCACAAACAACGTAGCATATGTAGCGCTGTGAAAACGGCCGGCCGATATGCGCTTGTGTGAAAGAAGCCTTAGATACAGCAGCTCAGCTCCAGTATTTCTCTAACTAATGCAGTCACAATGTAATAGCTAGATAGCAGCTCTACACAGTGATTACAGTGTAGTTACCTCCAGTAATGTGGTGTCACCCATTTTGCTTTGTCTACTATCTGAGCTTCTTTCAGTGATGATTTGTCTCTCTACTCTTCCCATCCTACTGATACCCTAACATCTCTCCCAGGGTCCCCCGCCCATAGTAAAAGCACTCTCTCTGTGGCTGCATAATGTAATAATGTCCCCTTTGTGTCCCTTGAAACGTATAGTGCTCCTTTATGGCCCCTGAAACTCATAGGACTCCTTCTATGTCTCCTTAAACATATAATTCCCCCTCTGTAGCCATTGAAACTTATAGTTCCTTATCTGTGTTTCCTCCACCTCCAGTTCTCAGGATGTCCAGCCACAAGCATAAGTCTCTATGTAACTCACAGTGCTACTTGTCTGGAAGTTGCCTACCTCAGTGCAGAGGCAGACTCCTCCCCCTTTCTTCAGCAGGACTATAGGGAGAGCAGGAAAGATAAGGAGGAGTCAGTCTGCATCATGAAATGTTGAATGAAACGGGACAACACCATGTGACCTCTGATTGTCAGACAGCGATCACCTGACTTCCGCTGTCAATAGAGACCAGTGCTGGATCGCTGTGGCTAGGAAGCGTTAGTACCGATTTGTTTTATTGTTTTTACCCATTTGCTGTATTTTTAAAAAGTTATCTTGTAACCAGACGACTTTTTTAAACACCTGACATAAACGGTCATTTCACTGGATTTTCCAAAACAGAATATTTGAGATATGAAGTTGTGCTAAAGTAAAACATAATGTCATATATATTCTAATTATTGGGTGACTGATGGATACAGATGTAGGCTGCATTCACACGAAGGTATATCGGCTCGGTTTTCACGCCGAGCCGATATACGTCGTCCTGATCTGCAGGGGGGAGGATGGAAGAGCCAGGAGCAGGAACTGAGCTCCTGCCCGCTCTCTGCCTCCTCTCCGCCCCTCTGCACTATTTGCAATGGGGAGAGGCGGGGCGCGGGCGGGGCTAATTCTCAGAACTTAGCCCTGCCCCGTTCCGCCTCCTTTCATTGCAAATAGTGCAGCGGGGCGGAGAGGAGGCAGAGAGGGGCGGGGGCTCAGTTCCTGCTCCTGGCTCTTCCATCCTCCCCCCCTGCAGATGAGGACGACGTATATCGGCTCAGCCTGAAAACCGAGCCGATATACGCTCGTGTGAATGCAGCCGTAGCCCTATAAAATGTCTCATCATTTATAAATTGTTGTGTTATTGTTAAGTCATGGGAATACCATCAGTTCTATGTAAAATCACAAATAATACTTTATCGGGTCAAATTTAGCAAAATGACAAACTGATGATAATTTATTAAGGTTGAGGTATACCCCTCAAATAATGATTGCATTCTTTTTCTTCAAGTTCGCATCCAGTGGGGTTATAAAATCTTCAGCAGTGATGCATTCAGTGCCAAGTCACTAGCAGAGAATCATTTCCAGCAGCTCTCTACAACATGTCCCATGATTCTTTGTCTTTATTTTCACGTTAATAATTCAACGACAATGTGCAGTTTGTTCAGAACATTGGGATATATATCATTTCGCTTCACTTGTTCAGACATGGTGAGCAGATAGCATCAGAGAAGAAAGCACAGTCAAGTGATTCTGGATAATGTGCCATACATACAGCCATGATTAATTGTATTTATATTTACAAATTTCCAGTCCACAATCCATATATCACTATTTGGAACAGTCTGAATGTGCAAAAGGGATTTATATTCATTAGATGTCCTGAAGGAGAGAACAAAATCTATTCTAGTTAAACCATCCAGACATGCTAGTCACCAGGACTTCTGTGTCTGGACAGAGATGCTTGTTAATTTGATAAACCATTTTCTTCTGTTCCTAAACACATTTTATCGTATTATCCCCAGCACTATTTGGCTTATCCTATATTTCGTAAAAAACGCAGTCAGCTACCAGGCTACTTTGAAGCTAAATCTTGATTACTGTCCTCTGCAGATGAACTAGTATTGTATCCAGGGGTGTAGCTAAAGGCTCCAGGGCCTGGGTGCAAAAGTTCAGACCGGGTGGAAAAGTTTAGCTCAGGGCTCCCACCCACCCCCACCCCACCTTACACATTTTGATAACTGCTGGCTGTTGTCTGCTCTGAGGTTTCTGCAGCATCAGTGGGTCTCTTAGTAGGCCCATGCATGCAACCAGGGATGTTGACAAAGTCTGAAAAGATTAGGGGCATGAGCCCCAAACGCATTCATCACCCCCCTCTTCTACCAGTAAAATATATATACACCCATATCGATCGATCTATCTATCTATCTATCTATCTATCTATCTATCTATCTATCTATCTATCTATCTATCTATCTATCTATCTATCTATCTATCTTCTCTTCGACACTATATCTACAAGACAACTTTTATAACAGCGGGCTTAGTTAAGTACAACAGTTTAGCTCTAGGATCTTGGATACCTCAAAATAATGCTGTGACTATGTAACTGTCAGACGCCAGCACAGTGATAGCGATTACATTGCATTTAGGGTTACTTTACACAGGATGATTGTTGGGACCATAACATGGCAGCTGTCCCAATGACTATTGTTCCTGTGCTTTTATACAGCAGCAATAGTCGTTCAGTGAATGGAGGCAGAGCATGGTGGAGATTTCTTCCGGCCGCCCACTTCCACAGGCAGTCGTTCAAAGATGAATAACTGCCTGTTTACGCTAAGAGGGAGTCGCTCACTAGACATTTAGTTCCAGTGAGCCAAAACAAAGTGACTAGCAAATACTGATGCAGCGTCCCGGACACAGGGTGTACATTGAGGAGCTGGGAGGGTAAGATGGTTGCTTCTCACGGCGGCACTTACCATGCTCCCTCCCGAAGAGATGCACGTAGCCTCAGCCAGCGCAGTGCTAGGCCTCTTCCAGACACCCCTTGGAGAGAGATGCCCAATAAACTTGCAAACAGGGATAGAGGTTTAACGGGTGACGCCATTGTTCTAATACCCACCGGAATGAGTCAAGAAATAAGCCGCAGACTTTATAATGTACCTCAGGTTCCTGGAAACGGTCAGAGCCTGGCAGAACTTTACTGAAAGACCACACTGGATGAAAGGCACAATTTATACAAGTTGGAGGTGCAGGAAAACAAACAGTAAGATAGTACCTCTACACAGTGATCTCAGGCACAGGACGCCATGTAGGAAACAGCAGTATTTGAGTACCTCAACGTGGTGATCTCAGGCACAGGACGGCTGTGTAGGAACAATAATAAGCGAGTACTTTGCATAGGGGCTTTGGCCATGACTCACCACCAACACGCTCACACTCTCTCTCTTTTGGGGGCTCTCACTTCTCCACGGTCACTGGCACACAGAAGATCAGGAACCGCTCTTCCTCCTCCATTCTTCACCACATGGGAGTTGAAGTTACCCCCATGAGGCTGGCACTTCCAAGAACCCAGGAGCAATGGAATCCTCTGAAGACCACAGAATAGAAGCTACAGAACTCACTCCAACACTCATATGTGCAATCTCACTCATCCCACGTGACAAGACAAATTGATACATTGCAAGCATCTCCCAGTCTCTTACAAACATTTAACTCCTCACTTGCTGCAGCTGCGCAATACACATAATGGAATGACTAGACAATTTGCACAGTGCACCTACAAAAGACATGACATGTATGACATTATGGAGAGGGACAGAAATGGATATACTGGGCCACTACACTGAGCAAATTCTTCCTCCATACCTTGATGGGTTCCATGTCTACACAAGGCAATTATGACTGAAAATAGCTAATTTGAGGGATTCTTATTTTAATTTTTTTTTTTTGCACTGATACTTATCCTGTGTAAAGCAGCCCTTGCCTTCAGTGATCACAAGTGACATCTCTTTGATTGGTGACATCCGTTGTTGTTTGTTCTTATTTTCCAGATCAGTATCCAGCTCAAATTATTCCTCAAGACCCAAACCCTAAAGCCTGCAGTCATCTGTAACTGTACCCATACCTAAACCATACAGCCTGCAGTAATCTGCACTTGTATCCATACCTAAACCATACAGCCTGCAGTCATCTGCACCTGTACCCATACCTAAACCATACAGCCTGCAGTCATTTGTACCTGTACCCATACCTAAACCATACAGCCTGCAGTCATCTGCACCTGTACCCATACCTAAACCATACAGCCGGCAGTCATCTGCACCTGTACCCATACCTAAACCATACAGCCTGCAGTCATCTGCACCTATACCCATACCTAAACCATACAGCCTGCAGTCATCTGCACCTGTACCCATACCTAAACCATACAGCCTGCAGTCATCTGCACCAGTACCCATACCTAAACCATACAGCCTGCAGTCATCTGCACCTGTACCCATACCTAAACCATACAGCCTGCAGTCATCTGCACCTGTACCCATACCTAAACCATACAGCCTGCAGTCATCTGCACCTGTACCCATACCTAAACCATACAGCCTGCAGTCATCTGCACCTGTACCCATACCTAAACCATACAGCCTGCAGTCATCTGCACCTGTACCCATACCTAAACCATACAGCCTGCAGTCATCTGCACCTGTACCCATACCTAAACTATACAGCCTGCAGTCATCTTCACCTGAACCCATACCTAAATCATACAGCCTGCAGTCATCTGCACCTGTACCCATACCTGAATCATGCTGTGTACAGCTGCAAATGAAATGTAGATACGTGATCTAACCCCTTGTCATAAGCTTTCCAAAAATGACTCACTTCCTGGACTACATGAAAACTTGTTTGTAGCCCCTTAGGCATGGCCCATATCACTATATACAGAATGCATAACATATACCAGTTGAAAATATCTAATTATATACAGGAGATACTCAGATTATACCAGCATGCTTCATATCACTATATATATCCAATCTCTGTGACTGCCGCAAAATGCTCTGCGGTAGATGCTTTGATGGAACTATTGTAGCTCAGTATGATGATGCTATTACACAGCTATAGCGACTCGTGCCTTGGTATGTGCACACCTTCTTGGAGAGACTGGCCTCTGACTTATTCTTGATGGGAAAAACTAATATAGTCCTGCACAGTAATCTGCCTTCTGAGGCTGGTGAGAAGTTGCAGAACATCTCCCACTCTCTTGGTGCCTCCCCTTTACACCATCTGATTCACCCAGCAGACTCCCAGAGCTGCCCAACACACAAAGGTAACATTACTTGTTACATCTAATAGAAACCGGTTCTTTTCTGAGCTTAGGGCTCTTTCTTGTGGTGAGAACCCATATTGCAGTCCCATAGTTAAATGTTTAAAGGACCTCTGTCAGCAACGTTGATGCGTAAAAATCTTCTAGTGTTATCTAGTGCTTGCTGGCCTTTCACAAATCTCACTTGATTTTCTTTAAATACTGATTGCAATATAGATGGCAATCTAGAGGGTAATATTTTTGCATTCATTTTGAGATCAGTGTTTAATAATGAAATAGACTGAAAATTTTAGGGAATATCTGGATTTTTCCCTGGTTTGGGGAAGCTAACTATTAGATCTTGCTGGTTTTCTTCTGGGAAGGAACCTTCTGTGGCTGCTAACTGGAAGGCTTTGCATATGTATGGAGATAAGATCTCCTAAAAGGTTTTGTAATAAGCATTAGTAAGTCCATCTGGGCCTGGTGAGTTACCAGCTGGTAGGGAATTGATATGTTCAAGCACTCCTGTTACTGTAATCGGAGAGTCAAGAGTTTCTCTCTGGGTCTTAGATAGGGTGGGAAGCCTGATATTTTGTAAAAACATTTGGATATGCTGTTTTATGTTCAGAAACACAAAAGGATTGTTTTTCAAATAGTATAAGGCCGCGTAATAGTTCCTAAAGCTATTCACCATATCTATCGGGTTCGTTAGTTTTTCCTTTATTGTTCTGACCTATCAGATATGGAATCCAAGAATTAAGGTGCTGAGTAGAGATGAGCGAGCACCAAAATGCTCGGGTGCTCGTTACTCGGAACGAACTTTTCGCGATGCTCGAGGGTTCGTTTCGAATAACGAACCCCATTGAAGTCAATGGGCGACCCGAGCATTTTTGTATTTCGCCGATGCTCGCTAAGGTTTCCTTGTGTGAAAATCTGGGCAATTCAAGAAAGTGATGGGAACGACACAGCAATGGACAGGGCAGGCGAGGGGCTACATGTTGGGCTGCATCTCAAGTTCACAGGTCCCACTATTAAGCCACAATAGCGGCAAGAGTGGGCCCCCCCCCCTCCCAAAAGCTTTTACTTCTGAAAAGCCCTCATTAGCAATGCATACCTTAGCTAAGCACCACACTACCTCCAACAAAGCACAATCACTGCCTGCATGACACTCCACTGCCACTTCTCCTGGCTTACATGCTGCCCAACCGCCCCCCCTCCCCCCACAGCGCACACCAAAGTGTCCCTGCGCAGCCTTCAGCTGCCCTCATGCCACGCCACACTCATGTCTATTTAGAAGTGCGTCTGCCATGAGGAAGAACCACAGGCACACACTGCAGAGGGTTGGCACGGCTAGGCAGCGACCCTCTTTAAAAGGGGCGGGGCGATAGCCCACAATGCTGAACAGAAGCAATGAGAAATAGAATCCTGTGCCACCGCCATCAGGAGCTGCACACGTGGGCATAGCAATGGGGAACCTATGTGCCACACACTATTCATTCTGTCAAGGTGTCTGCATGCCCCAGTCAGACCGCGGTTTTTAATTCATAGACACAGGCAGGTACAACTCCCTATTGTGAAGTCCCTGTGGACCGACAGCATGGGTGGCTCCCTGGAACCCACCGGCGGAACATAAAAATATCCCATTGCATTGCCCATCACAGCTGAGGTAGTAATGTCATGTTTAATGCAGGTGGGCTTCGGCCCACACTGCATGCCCCAGTCAGACTGGGGTTCTTTACAAGTGGAAACAGATGCATTTATAATTCCCTGTGGACCCACAGCATGGGTGGGTGCCAGGAAGCCACCGGCGGTACATAGAAATATCCCATTGCATTGCCCAACACAGCTGAGGTAGTAATGTCGTGCTTAATGCAGGTGGGCTTCGGCCCACACTGCATGCCCCAGTCAGACTGGGGTTCTTTACAAGTGGACAGATGTAGGTTAAACTCCGTGTGCACATACAGCATGGGTGGCTCCCTGGAACCCACCGGCGGTACATAGAAATATCCCATTGCATTGCCCAACACAGCGGATGTAACATCAGCTGTAATGCAGGTGGGCTAAAAATTCATTTGATTACACTGTAGGCGAGGGCCCACAAAAATTGCTGTATCAACAGTACTAATGTACATCCAAAAAATGGCCATGGCCAACCAAGAGGGCAGGTGAAACCCATTAATCGCTTTGGTTAATGTGGCTTAAGTGGTAACTAGGCCTGGAGGCAGCCCAGTTTAACGAAAAATTGGTTCAAGTTAAAGTTTCAACGCTTTTAAGAGCATTGAAACATATTAAAATTGTTTAGAAAAATTATATGAGTGAGCCTTGTGGCCCTAAGAAAAATTGCCCGTTCAGCGTGATTACGTGAGGTTTCAGGAGGAGGAGCAGGAGGAGGAGGAATATTAGACACAGATTGATGAAGCAGAAATGTCCCCGTTTTGGATGGTGAGAGAGAACGTAGCTTCCATCCGTGGGTGCAGCCTACGTATTGCTTAGGTATCGCTGCTGTCCGCTGGTGGAGAAGAGAAGTCTGGGGAAATCCAGGCTTTGTTCATCTTGATGAGTGTAAGCCTGTCGGCACTGTCGGTTGACAGGCGGGTACGCTTATCCGTGATGAATCCCCCAGCCACACTAAACACACTCTCTGACAAGACGCTAGCCGCAGGACAAGCAAGCACCTCCAGGGCATACAGCGCGAGTTCAGGCCACGTGTCCAGCTTCGACACCCAGTAGTTGTAGGGGGCAGAGGCGTCACGGAGGACGGTCGTGCGATCGGCTACGTACTCCCTCACCATCCTTTTACAGTGCTCCTGCCGACTCAGCCTTGACTGGGGAGCGGTGACACAGTCTTGCTGGGGAGCCATAATGCTGGCAAAGGCCTTGGAGAATGTTCCCCTGCCTGCGCTGTACATGCTGCCTGATCTCTGCGCCTCCCCTGCTACCTGGCACTCGGAACTGCGCCTTCTGCCACTAGCGCTGTCGGATGGGAAGTTTACCATCAGTTTGTCCACCAGCGCCCTGTGGTATAGCATCACTCTCGAACCCCTTTCCTCTTCAGGAATCAGAGTGGAAAAGTTCTCCTTATACCGTGGGTCGAGCAATGTGTACACCCAGTAATCTGTAGTGGCCAGAATGCGTGTAACGCGAGGGTCACGAGAAAGGCATCCTAACATGAAGTCCGCCATGTGTGCCAGAGTACCTGTACGCAACACATGGCTGTCCTCACTAGGAAGATCACTTTCAGGATCCTCCTCCTCCACCTCTTCCTCCTCCTCAGGCCATACACGCTGAAAGGATGACAGCCCAGCAGCATCTGTACCCTCAGCAGTGGGCCAAGCTGTCTCTTCCCCCTCCTCCTCATCCTCCTCATGCTCCTCCTCCTCCTCAACGCTCTGAGATATAGACAGGCGGGTGCTCTGACTATCCAGCGACATACTGTCTTCCCCCGGCTCTGTTTCCGAGCGCAAAGCGTCTGCCTTTATGCTTTGCAGGGAACTTCTCAAGATGCATAGCAGAGGAATGGTGACGCTAATGATTGCAGCATCGCCGCTCACCACCTGGGTAGACTCCTCAAATGTTCCAAGGACCTGACAGATGGCTGCCAACCAGGGCCACTCTTCTGTAAATAATTGAGGAGGCTGACTCCCACTGCGCCGCGCAAGTTGAAGTTGGTATTCCACTATAGCTCTACGCTGCTCATAGAGTCTGGCCAACATGTGGAGCGTAGAGTTCCACTGTGTGGGCACGTCGCACAGCAGTCGGTGCACTGGCAGATTAAACCTATGTTGCAGTGTCCACAGGGTGGCAGCGTGCATGTGGGATTTGCGGAAATGTGCGCAGAGCTGGCGCACCTTTCCGAGCAGGTATGACAAGTGGGGGTAGCTTTTCAGAAAGCGCTGAACCACCAAATTAAAGATATGGGCCAGGCATGGCACGTGCGTGAGGCTGCCGAGCTGCAGAGCCGCCACCAGGTTACGGCCGTTGTCACACACGACCATGCCCGGTTGGAGGCTCAGCGGCGCAAGCCAACGGTCGGTCTGCTCTGTCAGACCCTGCAGCAGTTCGTGGGCCGACTGCTGGCGACGTACTGCTGACACATCTTGATTGCGAGATAGAGGTTGCGTTGGAGGAGGAGGAGGAGGAAGGTGCTTTAGTGGAGGAAGCATACACCGCCGCAGATACCACCACCGAGCTGTGGCCCGCAATTCTGGGGGTGGGTAGGACGTGAGCGGTCCCAGGCTCTGACTCTGTCCCAGCCTCCACTAAATTCACCCAATGTGCCGTCAGGGAGATATAGTGGCACTGCCCGCCTGTGCTTGTCCACGTGTCCGTTGTTAAGTGGACCTTGGCAGTAACCGCGTTGGTGAGGGCGCGTACAATGTTGCGGGAGACGTGGTCGTGCAGGCCTGGGACGGCACATCGGGAAAAGTAGTGGCGACTGGGAACCGAGTAGCGCGGGGCAGCCGCCGCCATCATGCTTTTGAAAGCCTCCGTTTCCACAAGCCTATACGGCAGCATCTGTAGGCTGATCAATTTTGCAATGTGCACGTTTAACGCTTGAGCGTGCGGGTGCGTGGCGTCGTACTTGCGCTTGCGCTCAAACTGTGGCACTAGCGACGTCTGGACGCTGCGCTGAGAGCCATTGCTGGATGGGGCCGAGGACAGCGGAGGTGATGGTGTGGGTGCAGGCCAGGAGACGGTAGTGCCTGTGTCCTCAGAGGGGGGTTGGATCTCAGTGGCAGGTTGGGGCACAGGGGGAGAGGCAGTGGTGCAAACCGGAGGCGTTGAACGGGCATCGTCCCACCTTGTGGGGTGCTTGGCCATCATATGCCTGCGCATGCTGTTGGTGGTGCCTCCCCAGCTGATCTTGGCGCGACAAAGGTTGCACACCACTGTTCGTCGGTCGTCAGGCGTCTCTGTGAAAAACTGCCAGACCTTTGAGCACCTTGACCTGTGCAGGGTGGCATGGCGCGTGGGGGCGCTTTGGGAAACAGTTGGTGGATTATTCGGTCTGGCCCTGCCTCTACCCCTGGCCACCGCACTGGCTCGGCCTGTGCCCACACCCTCACTTGGCCCTCCGCGTCCTCGGCCGCGTCCACATCCTCTAGGCCTACCCCTACCCCTCAGCATGCTGTATTACCAGTGATTTGATTTCCCAGTCAGGAAAGACAATGGCGCAAGCCTGCAGTAAACCGTAGCTGGTTGCGTCTGATTTTTGTACGTTCTCCACGCAGCACACACGTACACGGAGACCTTAGGACTGACACAGGCAGGTCAAATACAATTTCTTTTCCTTTTTTGCAAAGGGAAGGACCCACTGCGTATATTCAATGAACAATAACTTTTAGAACTGTAGTGTGGCCCTGAAAAAGTGTCACACAACTTTAGTGTAGCAGAGTTATTAACTCTAGCAGAGCAGGTATTTGCCAGTCAGGAAAGACAATGGCGGAAGCCTGCAGTAAACCGTAGCTGGTTGCGCCTGATTTTTGTACGTTCTCCACGCAGCACACACGTACACGGAGACCTTAGGACTGACACAGGCAGGCCAAATACAATTTCTTTTCCTTTTTTGCAAAGGGAAGGACCCACTGCGTATATTCAATGAACAATAACTTTTAGAACTGTAGTGTGGCCCTGAAAAAGTGTCACACAACTTTAGTGTAGCAGAGTTATTAACTCTAGCAGAGCAGGTATTTGCCAGTCAGGAAAGACAATGGCGGAAGCCTGCAGTAAACCGTAGCTGGTTGCGTCTGATTTTTGTACGTTCTCCACGCAGCACACACGTACACGGAGACCTTAGGACTGACACAGGCAGGCCAAATACAATTTCTTTTCCTTTTTTGCAAAGGGAAGGACCCACTGCGTATATTCAATGAACAATAACTTTTAGAACTGTAGTGTGGCCCTGAAAAAGTGACACACAACTTTAGTGTAGCAGAGTTATTAACTCTAGCAGAGCAGGTATTTGCCAGTCAGGAAAGACAATGGCGCAAGCCTGCAGTAAACCGTAGCTGGTTGCGTCTGATTTTTGTACGTTGTCCACGCAGCACACACGTACACGGAGACCTTAGGACTGACACAGGCAGGCCAAATATAATTTATTTTCCTTTTTTGCAAAGGGAAGGACCCACTGCGTATATTCAATGAACAATAACTGCGTTGTGGCCCTGCCTACACAATTCTGTCCCTGTAGTATCAATGGAGGGTGCAATGCTCTGCACAGACGATTTTTAGAAAAAAAAAAATGCAACACTGCTAACAGCAGCCAGCACAGTACTGCACACGCTTAAATTTGGCCCTAGAAAAGACCGTTGAGGTTCTTGAAGGCTACACTCACTCCTAACACTCTCCCTGCCTATGCACCACTTCTGTCCCTAATACCGGGTGCAATGCTCTGCACTGCCGATTTTGAGAAAAAAAAAAAAAAAACACTGCTAGCAGCAGCCTGCACACAGGTAGATGTGGCCCTAAGAAGGACCTTTGGGGTTCTTGAAGCCTACACTGACTCCTAACGCTCTCCCTACAGCAGCACCAGCACGATAGTACTTTCCCTCAGCTAACTCACAAGGCATGTGTGGCGAGCCGCGGGAGGGGCCGACTTTTATACTCGGGTGACATCTGATCGCCCCAGCCACTCACAGCAGGGGGGTGGTATAGGGCTTGAACGTCACAGGGGGAAGTTGTAATGCCTTCCCTGTCTTTCAATTGGCCAGAAAAGCGCGCTAACGTCTCAGAGAGGAAACTGAAAGTAACCGGAACACCGCGTGGTACTCGTTACGAGTAACGAGCATCCCGAACACCCTAATATTCGCACGAATATCAAGCTCGGACGAGTACGTTCGCTCATCTCTAGTGCTGAGCTTTAAGGCGAGAGGCCAACAATTTCCCAGATTTTTTGTTTTGTGAGTAATATTGGACATAAACTCTCTGATATAATGCTGGTATTTCAAATGTAATGAAGATATATAGATAGGTGCCTGCAAGGACTCTACTTACCTATTCTGACTATTTATACCTTTGGGAAAAAATAATGTTATTTAGGCTGCATTCCCACGAACGTATATTCGTGCATTCACGCCGAGCCGATATATGTCGTCCTCATCTGCGGGGGGGGGGGGGGATGGAATAGCCAGGAGCAGGAACTAAGCTCCCGCCCCCTCTCTCCCCATTGCAAATAGTGCAGAGGGGCGGAGAGGAGGCAGAGAGGGGGCGGGAGCTCAGTTCCTGCTCCTGGCTCTTCCATCCTCCCCCCCCCCCCCGCACACGAGGACAACGTATATCGGCTCGGCGTGAAAACCGAGCCGATATACGTTCGTCTGAATGCAGCCTTAGGCTAAGAAGTATCATTTGTATCATTGTTCATTTATGTTTTAGTACGGATCCAGCACTTTAAAATTGAATTTTCTGGTGTGTTAGGTCGTTAATGTAGAGCACCTACGCAATTTGTATAGTTCAACAGTAATTACATGTCAATGTCTATACAAATGCAAATAGCGTAATGTGCTGAACTATCATCTAGTGATTTAGTGCCTCTCTACATTTGACAGACATTACTAAAATAAAACAGCCGTAGTAAAGTTAACATTTTAGCACATGCTACATCCATGTTTTTACTTGCCTGTTGTAAGTTTCACTGTTATGAGAACTTCTTTACTACGGTCCTTAGGCCCAATGTCCACTTGCACGCACGGATTCCACTGCTGAATCCTGCTGTGCCATGAACAGGAAAAGACATGTTCTTACTAGAGATGAGGGAGTATACTCGCTCAAGGCAATTGCTCGAGCGAGCATTGCCTTTAGCGAGTATCTCCCCCGCTCGAGACTGCAGGTTCGGGTGCCGGTGCGGGGGAGCGGTGAGTAGCGGCTGTCAGCAGGAGGGAGCGGGGGGGGGGGGAGAGAGGCAGAGAGAGATCTCCCCTCCGTTCCGCCCCGCTCTCCCCCGCAGCTCCGTGCCCGCTGCCGGCACCCGAACCTGCAGTCTCGAGCGGGGGAGATACTCGCTAAAGGCAATGCTCGCTTGAGCAATTGCCTTTAGAGAGTATACTCGCTCATCTATAGTTCTTACCTGTTCAGATCCTGTGTGGGTCTCGGCCAAATCTTCTTTCCCCAGCACAGCGGATGCATTAGGATGCACCGGCAACTTGCCGGACGACTGCGCAGTGCAATTTTTTTTAAATCTCCTGCTTTCCCGCAGATCCACGGCACATCCGCAGTGACAGCTGCAGGTGTGCCGCGGCAGGGACGGCTTCCATTGACTTTGCACGTGATTTCTTCCCACACGTGCGATCCGCACTCCAGGAAAAAAAAAAATCACATCCGCATGCTCCAAATTGTTTTGCAGATGCTAATGCATCCCTATGGGCGGCTAGAGCAGTGGATCTCCCGCGCAGGAGAGATAATGGGGTGTCAATGGTTGGCATGTCAAGCAGACGTGAAATCATGACCTCTAGGTCTGCTATGTATAATGATCAGTGTCATCACTGACAGTAACAGTCCATACGGTCAGTAATAAACGTGATGTGAGATAATACACTGTACTACATACATAGTGCAGTGTATTATCTGAGCGATGAAAGGATTGCATCTTCAAATCCCCTTGTGGGACAAAAAATGCGGTAAAAATTAAATAAAATTATGTTTTCATGTGTCCCCGCTCTCCCCCAGAAAATGAGTGCAATGATCACTACTTTCTAATAAAACGCTATTCATTATTGGTAAAATGAAAAGACCCACAAATTTGGTATCAATGCGTTCATTATGATCAGTGCTATAAAATCTATTATGTTGTTTTTTCCCATATGGTGAACGCGGTTAAAAAATAAAAAAAAGCAAAACAATGCCCAAATTTTTATCACTCTGCCTCTCGTGAATGAAATAAAAAGCTATCAAAAAGTTGCTTGCATCCTGAAATGGTACAAATGAAAAGGTCAACTCAAGTCACAAAAATCATGTTCTCATATAGCTCCATAGATAGAAAAATAAAAAAGTGATGATTCTGTGAATACAGCGCTACAAATTTTTTATATGAAAGATGCTTTCATATCCCCAAAGAAGTAAAATCTGCGTGTATATATGTATATATATATATATATGTATATATATATATATATTGATATCGCTAAAATCGTAATGACCCATAGAGTAACAATAACATATCATTTATACAGCATGCCGAAATTTTTTTTTATAAAAAACAATGACAAAGTTGCAGGTCTTTTTATACTTAAGCACCCAAAACACACAAACTAAAATAAAGAAGTGAGGTGCACCCCAATATGGTAATAATGAACATGGCAACTACATCCGGCTGCAACAAAGATAACAAAAAAAAAAAAGTAGTGTCTCTGAATATGATGATGAAAGAAAAAAGTTCTATGCAAAATACATCTATTATGCAGAAGTAATAGAAATACTTATACAATGTATTTCTGCGCAACCGCACCCCCACTGACTGGCAGAATAAGGATAATATATCACTTATACCACATAGTGAACAGATTCCAAAAAGAAAGACAGCCAGAATTGCAGTTTTTTTTTAATAGCTTGTTCCAAACAACATTCAAAAAGCTTGTCTACAGGCCAAAATGGCACCAAGGAAAACGTCAGCTTATCTTACAAAAAAACAAGCCCTCATACAGAGTCGGAGATGGAAAAATCAAAAAAGTCTGGCTCTCTGAATATGACAATGAAATTCTGGCACGATAGAAGGTCAGCCCCAAAATCCACAAGGTGCTCCTTCATGTCTGAGGCCTGCGTTTTGAGTTATGCAGTAAACTATGGGCAAATGAGGGATTTTTATAAATGTTCATATTCAGGGTAATAAAGATGGAGTTTTGTTTATCTGCTAACTTCTGTTGTGATACAGAAACGATTAGAGGTGACATTTCTACAAGAAAAATTGCATCTTCAAATTTATCCCTCATTTTGCTTTCATTCCTTCGAAACACCTAAAGAGTTAATAGAATTTCTAAATGCTGCTTTGAAAACTTTAAAGGAGTGCACATTTTAAATTGTGGCGATTTATGGGGTTGCTCAGAATCACTTCAGATTCCCTTAAAAAAATTGATTTTGGATATTTTCATCGAAATTTTAAAAAAATGCTCCTATACTTCCATGCTTTCTGATGTCGAAAATAAATAAAAAGACACTTTCACAATATCACCATCATATAGTGCAGATATTGGAAATGTTATTTATTACCTATTTGGTGGGGTCTGTCTTAGGGCTCAGTCAGACGAGCGTTTTTTTCACGGATGTATAGGTCCGTGAAAATAAAATGCAATATGCATGTATAAAAAATGCATGACTGAAGTGGCAGATGCGCTTTTTATTCGCACTTGTGTGGTCACACGATCCTAAAATTCGCGCATATATTGCTGCCCTATTGAAAGCTATGGGACTGGATCGCTATTACCTGCTGCAGCTGTCACAGCAATTCCTCGGATGTAAAACCCCAGTATACTGTCACATCCAGGGATTTCACCTTGTTGCCAATGGGGCCCACGCGAGCAGTGCCTCTCTCATTAAAAATATAGGGAGAAGATCGTGCTCCTCTGCCACAGCTGTGGCAGGGGATTCCTTCAGCCCCACAGGGAGCCCCCTCATCACTGAACACTAACAGTGCTGTGACAGCTGTGGCAGAGGAGCGCGATGCTATCCTATTGCTTTCAATGGGCCAGTGCTGCCCCGATGAAAGGGATTTTCGGGTGGGGGGTGTTGAAATATAAGCCCTACTCCAAAAATAAGCCATAGATGCTGGGAAAAAAATACATCACCTAGAAGTGGTGTCTATGGCTCCAGAATGGCTGTGATTGGTCAAAGTGCAATCCTCGGCCAGAAGAAAATGAAGAACAGTGCTGCTGACCCAGGGTGAAGATGCGCCGCAGCCGAACACCACTTCTAGGTGATGTATTATCTATTTTATTTTTTCCAGCATCTAGGGCTTATTTAAGGGCTTTGACAGTAGGATTTCCTACTGTCAAAGCTGAATCGATTAGCATGAAAACTGCATTTTTGTGCGAATTGCAAAATGCTGTCCTATTATTTGCAGATGTGAATTTTATTTGCTTGTAAAAAACGGATATGTGACCACTTTCATTGGAAAGCATTGATTGTAATAGAACCATTTTTTTCGCAACTATACATGCCAGAAAAAAACGCTCAGATTGAGGCCTTACAAGCAGAAAAATTCAATGTTTTTCAAAATTTTCTTTAAATTTAGCATATTTTAAAATAAATTAATGCCCAATTCACTATTAACAAAGTATGTAACAAAAAGCAATTGGGTGTATGTGGGTATTAAACAAAATAATAGAAACTGAACTATACATAAAAATCAATATGATAGTCAATATAAGGACATCCTATTCATTACAAGGATAGAGGTGTATGTTCTACAAGTTTTTGTTTTTTTGTTTTGTGTAAATGTATGTGGGGTTTTCTTTCCCCTCCCCCTTTGTTTTTTGATGAAAATTAATTAAAGTTTATAAATTTTAATATCAGTAAAGTTCTTGTCGGTGAAGAAAAGCAATTTCCAAATCACTTGCGTAAGTAAAACCATTCTAAAGTTATTACCACTTAAAGTGACACATGTCAGATTTTAAAAAATGGGGATTGATCAGGAAGTCCAAAACTGTCTGTAGGAGGAAGGAGTTAAATATAACTTCTGAAATTTGTTTTTAGTAAAGTATGTAATAAACCTTCACATTAAGGTATTGATTTTTGAGAGTGCTGTGATTCTTTCTAATAAAAAAATAGTGGCCTGCTTCACCAGACATTGCATTATAGAGCTATTTTTTGTGATTGATTGTATATGGAACACAACACCACAGTACATGGATTCCCAACAAGCTCTATGTTCATGAGACCTTATTCCACTCATGGTTCTCCAACTGCTCCAATAAAGTAAAGTGAAATAAGTGATTGATTATGATTAGAGATGAGCGAGCACCAAAATGCTCGGGTGCTCGTTACTCGAGACGAACTTTTCACGATGCTCGAGGCTTCGTTTCGAGTAACGAACCCCATTGAAGTCAATGGGCGACCCGAGCATTTTTGTATATCGCCGATGCTCGCTAAGGTTTTCGTTTGTGAAAATCTGGGCAATTCAAGAAAGTGATGGGAACGACACAGCAACAGATAGGGCAGGCGAGGGGCTACATGTTGGGCTGCATCTCAAGTTCCCAGGTCCCACTATTAAGCCACAATAGCGGCAAGAGTGGGCCCCCCCTCCCAACAACTTTTACTTCTGAAAAGCCCTCATTAGCAATGCATACCTTAGCTAAGCACCACACTACCTCCAACAAAGCACAATTACTGCCTGCATGACACTCCGCTGCCACTTCTCCTGGGTTACATGCTGCCCAAACCCCCCCACCCCCCACGACCCAGTGTCCACAGCGCACACCAAACTGTCCCTGTCCAGCCTTCAGCTGCCCTCATGCCACGCCACCCTCATGTCTATTTATATGTGCGTCTGCCAGAGGAAAAGCAGGCACACACTGCAGAGGGTTGGCACGGCTAGGCAGCGACCCTCTTTAAAAGGGGCGATAGTCCACAATGCTGTACAGAAGCAATGAGAAATCCAATCCTGTGCCACCTCCATCTGGAGCTGCACACGTGGGCATAGCAATGGGGAACCTATGTGCCACACACTATTCATTCTGTCAAGGTGTCTGCATGCCCCAGTCAGACCGCGTTTTTTTATAAGTAGTCACAGGCAGGTACAACTCCGCAATGGGAATTCCGTGTGCACCCACAGCATGGGTGGCTCCCTGAAACCCACCGGCTGTACATAAATGTATCCCATTGCAGTGCCCTGGACAGCAGAGCTAACGTCAGATTAAATGCAGGTGGGCTTCGGCCCACACTGCATGCCCCAACCTGACCGGGCTTTTTAATTCATAGACACAGGCAGGTACAACTCCCTATTGTGAAGTCCCTGTGGACCAACAGCATGGGTGGGTGCCAGGAAGCCACCGGCGGTACATAAATATATCCCATTGCATTGCCCATCACAGCTGAGGTAATGTCATGTTTAATGCAGGTGGGCTTCGGCCCACACTGCATGCCCCAGTCAGACTGGGGTTCTTTAGAAGTGGACAGATGCAGTTACAACTCCCTGTGGACCCACGGCATGGGTGGCTCCCTGGAACCCACCGGCGGTACATAAATATATCCCATTGCAGTGCCCATCACAGCTGAGGTAATGTCATGTTTAATGCAGGTGGGCTTCGGCCCACACTGCATGCCCCAGTCAGACTGGGGTTCTTTAGAAGTGGACACATGCAGTTACAACTCCCTGTGGAACCACAGCATGGGTGGGTGCCAGGAAGCCACCGGCGGTACATAAATATATCCCATTGCATTGCCCATCACAGCTGAGGTAATGTCATGTTTAATGCAGGTGGGCTTCGGGCCACACTGCATACCCCAGTCAGACTGGGGTTCTTTAGAAGTGGACACATACAGTTACAACTCCCTGTGGACCCACAGCATGGGTGGGTGCCAGGAAGCCACCGGCGGTACATAAATATATCCCATTGCAGTGCCCAACACAGCTGATGTAACGTCAGCTGTAATGCAGGTGGGCTAAAAATTAATTTGATTACACTGTAGGCGAGGGCCCCCAAAAATTGGTGTACCAACAGTACTAATGTACCTCAGAAATATTGCCCATGCCCAACCAAGAGGGCAGGTGAAACCCATTAATCGCTTTGGCTAATGTGGCTTAATTGGTAACTAGGCCTGGAGGCAGCCCAGTAAAAATAAAAATTGGTTGAGGTGAAAGTTTCAACGCTTTAATGAGCATTGAAACGTATAAAAATTGTTTAGAAAAATTATATGACTCAGTCTTGTGGGCCTAAGAAAAATTGCCCGTTCGGCGTGATTATGTGAGGTTTCAGGAGGAGGAGCAGGAGGAGTAGGAGGAATATTATACACAGATTGATGAAGCAAAAAGGTCCCCGTTTTGGATGGTGATAGAGAACGATGCTTCCATCCGCGGGTGCAGCCTACGTATTGTTTAGGTATTGCTGCTGTCCGCTGGTGGAGAAGAGAAGTCTGGGGAAATCCAGGCTTTGTTCATCTTGATGAGTGTAAGCCTGTTGGCACTGTCGGTTGACAGGTGGGTACGCTTATCCGTGATGATTCCCCCAGCCACACTAAACACACTCTCTGACAAGACGCTAGCCGCAGGACAAGCAAGCACCTCCAGGGCATACAGCGCGAGTTCAGGCCACGTGTCCAGCTTCGACACCCAGTAGTTGTAGGGGGCAGAGGCGTCACCGAGGACGGTCGTGCGATCGGCTACGTACTCCCTCACCATCCTTTTACAGTGCTCCCGCCAACTCAGCCTTGACTGGGGAGCGGTGACACAGTCTTGCTGGGGAGCCAGAAAGCTGGCAAAGGCCTTGGATAATGGTCCCCTGCCTGCGCTGTACATGCTGCCTGATCTCTGCGCCTCCCCTGCTACCTGGGCCGCGGAAATGCGCCTTCGGCCACTAGCACTGTCGGATGGGAAGTTTACCATCAGTTTGTCCACCAGCGCCCTGTGGTATAGCATCATTCTTGGACCCCTTTCCTCTTCGGGTATGAGAGTGGAAAGGTTCTCCTTATACCGTGGGTCGAGCAGTGTGTACACCCAGTAATCCGTAGTGGCCAGAATGCGTGTAACGCGAGGGTTACAAGAAAGGCATTCTAACATGAAGTCAGCCATGTGTGCCAGGGTACCTGTATGCAACACATGGCTGTCCTCACTCGGAAGATCACTTTAAGAATCCTCCTCCTCCTCCTCCTCATCTGGCCATACACTCTGAAAGGATGACAGCCCAGCAGCATCTGTACCCTCAGCAGTGGGCCAAGCTGTCTCTTCCCCCTCCTCCTCATGCTCCTCCCCCTCCTCCTCCTCCTCAACGCGCTGAGATATAGACAGGAGGGTGCTCTGACTATCCAGCGACATACTGTCTTCCCCCGCCTCCGTTTCCGAGTGCAAAGCGTCTGCCTTTATGCTTTGCAGGGAACTTCTCAAGAGGCATAGCAGAGGAATGGTGACGCTAATGATTGCAGCATCCCCGCTCAGCATCTGGGTAGACTCCTCAAAGATGGCTGCCAACCAGGCCCACTCTTCTGTAAATAATTGAGGAGGCTGACTCCCACTACGCTGCCCATGTTGGAGTTGGTATTCCGCAATAGCTCTACGCTGCTCATAGAGCCTGGCCAACATGTGGAGCGTAGAGTTCCACTGTGTGGGCACGTCGCACAGCAATCGGTGCACTGGCAGATGAAACCGATGTTGCAGGGTCCGCAGGGTGGCAGCGTCCGTCTTGGAGTTGCGGAAATGTGCGCTGACCCGGCGCACCTTTCCGAGCAGGTATGACAAGTGTGGGTAGCTTTTCAGAAACCGCTGAACCACCAAATTAAAGACATGGGCCAGGCATGGCACGTGCGTGAGGCTGCCGAGCTGCAGAGCCGCCACCAGATTACGGCCGTTGTCACACACAACCATGCCCGGTTGGAGGCTCAGCGGCGCAAGCCAGCGGTCGGTCTGCTCTGTCAGACCCTGCAGCAGTTCGTGGGCCGTCTGACTCTTCTCTCCTAAGCTGAGTAGTTTCAGCACGGCCTGCTGACGCTTGCCCACCGCTGTGCTGCCATGCCGCGCGACACCGACTGCTGGCGACGTGCTGCTGCTGACACATCTTGATTGCGAGACAGCGGTTGCGTAGGAGGAGGAGGAGAGTGGTTTAGTGGAGGAAGCATACACCGCCGCAGATACCACCACCGAGCTGGGGCACGCAATTCGGGGGGTGGGTAGGACGTGAGCGGTCCCAGGCTCTGACTCTGTCCCAGCCTGCACTTAATTCACCCAATGTGCCGTCAGGGAGATATAGTGGCCCTGCCCGCCTGTGCTTGTCCACGTGTCTGTTGTTAAGTGGACCTTGGCAGTAACCGCGTTGGTGAGGGCGCGTACAATGTTGCGGGAGACGTGGTCGTGCAGGCCTGGGACGGCACATCAGGAAAAGTAGTGGCGACTGGGAACCAAGTAGCGCGGGGCCGCCGCCGCCATCATGCTTTTGAAAGCCTCCGTTTCCACAAGCCTATACGGCAGCATCTCCAGGCTGATCAATTTGGCAATGTGCACGTTTAACGCTTGAGCGTGCGGGTGCCTGGCGGCGTACTTGCGCTCGCGCTCAAACAGTGGCGCTAGCGACGTCTGGACGCTGCGCTGAGAGACATTGCTGGATGGGGCCGAGGACAGCGGAGGTGAGGGTGTGGGTGCAGGCCAGGAGACGGTAGTGCCTGTGTCCTCAGAGGGGGGTTGGATCTCAGTGGCAGGTTGGGGCACAGGGGGAGAGGCAGTGGTGCAAACCGGAGGCGGTGAACGGCCTTCGTCCCACCTTGTGGGGTGCTTGGCCATCATATGCCTGCGCATGCTGGTGGTGGTGCCTCCCCAGCTGATCTTGGCGCGACAAAGGTTGCACACCACTGTTCGTCGGTCGTCAGGCGTCTCTGTGAAAAACTGCAACACCGTAGAGCACCTTGACCTCTGCAGGGTGGCATGGCGCGAGGGGGCGCTTTGGGAAACAGTTGGTGGATTATTCGGTCTGGCCCTGCCTCTACCCCTGGCCATCGGACTGGCTCGGCCTGTGCCCACACCCTGACTTGGGCCTCCGCGTCCTCGCCCGCGTCCACGTCCTCTAGGCCTACCCCTACCCCTCAGCATGCTGTATTACCAGTAGTGCAGAAACAGAACGCTGTAATTAAATGTGCCGCTTATTGGCCTGTGGTTGGAGGCTGACTTCGCTTACGGAATGCCAGGAAATAATTTTGCGCAAGCCTGCTGTAACACTTAGCTGGCTGCGTATGAATTTGGAGAACTACTACACCCAGCACAGACCCAGAACACTGAGGACAGTCACAGGCAGCCCAAATAGATTTTTTTCCCCAAATTTTTTTGCAAAGCCCCACTGCCTATTCCATCAATATGTCTTCTGTCCCTGCCTAAGCGCTTCTGGCCCTGGAGTATTACTGCAGGGCGCAATGCTCTGCACGGCCGATATACCAAAAAAAAAAAAGTGCAACACTGCAAAAAGCAGCCTCCACAGTACTGCACACGGTTAGATGTGGCCCTAAGAAGGACCGTTGGGGTTCTTGAAGCCTAAAATACTCCTAACACTCTCCCTATAGCAGCTCCACCAAGATACCACTTTCCCTCCTCTATGTCAGAACGCATCTGTGGCGAGCCGCCGGAGGGGCCGATTTTTATACTCGGGTGACACCTGATCTCGCCAGCCACTCACTGCAGGGGGGTGGTATAGGGCTTGAACGTCGCAGGGGGAAGTTGTAATGCCTTCCCTGTCTTTCTATTGGCCAGAAAAGCGCGCTAACGTCTCAGAGATGAAAGTGAATGTAACCCGAACATCGCGTGGTACTCGTTACGAGTAAAGAGCATCTCGAACACGCTAATACTCGAACGAGTATCAAGCTCGGACGAGTACGTTCGCTCATCTCTAATTATGATCTAATAAAGTGTGAAATAATACTCTTTTCAGAAGGTGCATCAATCCTTGTCTGCTTGAGTATCTTGTGTATAAGAAAATGTAAGTATAATTAACCCTTTCCAAGCCATTGTATGATGTCTAAAGACATTATGATTTAAGGCTGTACAGCTCCGATGTTGGAAGACGCCCATCAGGGTTCTCTTGCTGTATATTGCCAGCCTCTCTGCTATCAGAGCCTATCCAACGTGTCACCTCTTGCAGTATTGGCTTTAGCTAGCAGAAAAAGAGTAAGCCCTCTAGGAAAACCAGGATACAAATTGGATTGGAAAGGTTAAAGAACAGAAAAATTATCAAGTGATTTTTCCCTTTTCCCCCATGCAGTATCTATTCCCAATTACATTTTAAAAACTTTTCCGGGCTACTGGAGATCACCAGTAGGAACACCCAGTTAAACATTAGGGATGAGCGAGCATACTCGTCCGAGCTTGATGCTTGTTCGAGTATAAGGGTGTTCGAGATGCTCGTTATTCGAGACGAGCACCACGCGATGTTCGAGTTACTTTCACTTTAATCTCTGAGAAAGTTGCGCGCTTTTCTGGCCAATAGAAAGACAGGGAAGGCATTACAACTTCCTCCTGTGACGATCCAGCCCTATACCACCCCCCTGCAGTGAGTGGCTGGGGAGATCAGTTGACACCCGAGTATTTAAATCTGCCCCGCCCGCGGCTCGCCACAGATGCATGCTGACATAGATCAGGGAAAGTGCTGCTGATGCTGCTGCTGCTATAGGGAGAGTGTTAGGTGTTATTTTAGGCTTCAAGAACCCCAACGGTCCTTCTTAGGGCCACATCTGACCATGTGCAGTACTGTTGAGGCTGCTGGGAGCAGTGTTGCACAATTTTTTTTTTGTATATCGGGCGTGCAGACCATAGCGTCCTCAGTCTGCAGTCATTTTACTGAGTATAGGGGCAGTACTGGTGAGGCAGGGACAGTGGGAAAGGTGAAAGAGATATACTGTCTATATAGGCAGTGGGCTTTTTCCCAAAAAGTTCAAAAAAATACTGTATTTGGCCTGCCTGTCACTGCCTTCAATTTACTGCGTCTCTACTGGGGGTAGTAGTTGGTGAATTAATACCCAGCCTTGCGCATAATTGTGTCCTGCCTCTGAAGTGCGTTACGTACGTGAAGTCAGCCTCCAACAGGGAAATCGAAATACAGTGTATATCACAGGCAGTGTGGTTGTTCCCAAAAACTTCAAAAAAATACTGTATTTGGCCTGCCTGTCACTGCCTTCAGTTTACTGCGTCTCTGCTGGGGGTAGTAGTTGATGAATTAATACCCAGCCTTGCGCAAAATTGTTTCCTGCCTCTGCAGTGCGTTACTTACGCGAAGTCAGCCTCCAACAGGGAAATCGAAATACAGTGTATATCACAGGCAGTGTGGTTGTTCCCAAAAACTTCAAAAAAATACTGTATTTGGCCTGCCTGTCACTGCCTTCAGTTTACTGCGTCTCTGCTGGGGGTAGTAGTTGATGAATTAATACCCAGCCTTGCGCATAATTGTTTCCTGCCTCTGCAGTGCGTTACTTACGCGAAGTCAGCCTCCAAGTTCTCCAAATTCATACGCAGCCAGCTAAGTGTTACAGCAGGCTTGCGCAAAATTGTTTCCTGGCTCTGTCTGGGCTGTGAAATCACCGCTGTATTGCAGTTCACAGTGCAACACTCTGCAGTTCTTTGACATACTCCAGGGCCAGAAGCGCTTAGGCAGGGACAGAAGACATATTGATTGAATATAGGCAGTGGGCCTTTGCAAAAAAATTTGGGGAAAAAAATCTATTTGGGCTGCCTGTGACTGTCCTCAGTGTTCTGGGTCTGTGCTGGGTGTAGTAGTTCTCCAAATTCATACGCAGCCAGCTAAGTGTTACAGCAGGCTTGCGCAAAATTGTTTCCTGGCTCTGTCTGGGCTGTGAAATCACCGCTGTATTGCAGTTCACAGTGCAACACTCTGCAGTTCTTTGACATACTCCAGGGCCAGAAGCGCTTAGGCAGGGACAGAAGACATATTGATTGAATATAGGCAGTGGGCCTTTGCAAAAAAATTTGGGGAAAAAAATCTATTTGGGCTGCCTGTGACTGTCCTCAGTGTTCTGGGTCTGTGCTGGTTGTAGTAGTTCTCCAAATTCATACGCAGCCAGCTAAGTGTTACAGCAGGCTTGCGCAAAATTATTTCCTGGCTCTGTCTGGGCTGTGAAATCACCGCTGTATTGCAGTTCACAGTGCAACACTCTGCAGTTCTTTGACATACTCCAGGGCCAGAAGCGCTTAGGCAGGGACAGAAGACATATTGATTGAATATAGGCAGTGGGCCTTTGCAAAAAAATTTGGGGAAAAAAATCTATTTGGGCTGCCTGTGACTGTCCTCAGTGTTCTGGGTCTGTGTTGGGTGTAGTAGTTCTCCAAATTCATACACAGCCAGCTAAGTGTTACAGCAGGCTTGCGCAAAATTATTTCCTGGCATTCCGTAAGCGAAGTCAGCCTCCAACCACAGGCCAATAAGCGGCACATTTAATTACAGCGTTCTGTTTCTGCTAATCTCGTAATACACCATGCTGAGGGGTAGGGGTAGGCCTAGAGGACGTGGACGGGGGCGAGGACGCGGAGGCCCAAGTCAGGGTGTGGGCACAGGCCGAGCTCCTGGTCCAGGTGTATCGCAGTTGACTGCTGCGGGATTAGGAGAGAGGCAAGTTTCTGGGGTCCCCAGATTCATCTCACAATTAATGGGTCCACGCGGTAGACCTTTATTAGGAACTGAGCAGTGTGAGCAGGTCCTGTCGTGGATGGCAGAAAGTGCATCCAGCAATCTATCGACCACACAGTCTTCTAGGCCGTCCACAGCTGCAACTCTGAATCCTCTGGCTGCTGCTCCTCCTCACTCCCAGCAAATGACACATTCTGAGGAGCAGGCAGACTCCCAGGAAGTGTTCTCGGGCCCCTGCCCAGATTGGGCAGCAATGGTTCCTCTCCCACCAGAGGAGTTTATCGTGACTGATGCCCAACCTTTGGAAAGTTCCCGGGGTCCGGGGGATGAGGCTGGGGACTTCCGGCAACTGTCTCAAGACCTTTCAGTGGGTGAGGAGGACGATGACGATGAGACACAGTTGTCTATCAGTGAGGTAGTAGTAAGGGCAGTAAGTCCGAGGGAGGAGCGCACAGAGGATTCGGAGGAAGAGTCGCTGGACGATGAGATAACAGACACTACCTGGTTTGCTAAGCCTACTGAGGACAGGTCTTCAGAGGGGGAGGCAAGTGCAGCAGCAGGGCAGGTTGGAAGAGGCAGTGCGGTGGCCAGGGGTAGAGGCAGGGCCAGAACGAATAATCCACCAACTGTTTCCCAAAGCGCCCCCTCGCGCCATGCCACCCTGCAGAGGCCGAGGTGCTCAAAGGTCTGGCAGTTTTTCACTGAGAGTGCAGACGACCGACGAACTGTGGTGTGCAAGGTTTGTTGCGCCAAGATCCGCGGGGAGCCACCACCACCAGCCTCACCACCACCAGCATGCGCAGGCATATGATGGCCAAGCACCCCACAAGGTGGGACGAAGGCCGTTCACCGCCTCCGGTTTGCACCACTGCCTCTCCCCCTGTGCCCCAACCTGCCAATGAGATCCAACCCCCCTCTCAGGACACAGGCACGACTGTCTCCCAGCCTGCACCCACATGCTCACCTCCGCTGTCCTCGGCCCCATCCAGCAATGTCTCTCAGCGCAGCGTCCAGCCGTCGCTAGCGCAACTGTTTGAGCGCAAGCGCAAGTACGCCGCCACGAACCCGCATGCTCAAGCGTTAAACGTGCACATTGCCAAATTGATCAGCCTGGAGATGCTGCCATATAGGCTTGTGGAAACGGAGGCTTTCAAAAGCATAATGGCGGCGGCGGCCCCGCGCTACTCGGTTCCCAGTCGCCACTACTTTTCCCGATGTGCCGTCCCAGCCCTGCACGACCACGTCTCCCGCAACATTGTACGCGCCCTCACCAACGCGGTTACTGCCAAGGTCCACTTAACAATGGACACGTGGACAAGCACAGGCGGGCAGGGCCACTATATCTCCCTGACGGCACATTGGGTGAATTTAGTGGAGGCTGGGACCGAGTCAGAGCCTGGGACCGCTCACGTCCTACCCACCCCCAGAATTGCGGTCCCCAGCTCGGTGGTGGTATCTGCGGCGGTGTATGCTTCCTCCACTAAACCACCCTCCTCTTCGTCCTCCTACGCAACCTCTGTCTCGCAATCAAGATGTGTCAGCAGCAGCACGTCGCCACCAGTCGGTGTCGTGCGGGGTGGCAGCACAGCGGTGGACAAGCGCCAGCAGGCCGTGCTGAAACTACTCAGCTTAGGAGAGAAGAGGCACATGGCCCATGAACTGCTGCAGGGTCTGACAGAGCAGACCGACCGCTGGCTTTCGCTGCTGAGCCTCCAACCGGGCATGGTCGTGTGTGACAACGGCCGTAACCTGGTGGCGGCTCTGCAGCTCGGCAGCCTCACGCACGTGCCATGCCTGGCCGACATCTTTAATTTGGTGGTTCAGCGGTTTCTGAAAAGCTACTCACGCTTGTCAGACCTGCTCGGAAAGGTGCGCACATTTCCGCAAGTCCAACACGGACGCTGCCACCCTGCGGACCCTGCAACATCGGTTTAATCTGCCAGTGCACCGACTGCTGTGCGACGTGCCCACACGGTGGAACTCTACGCTCCACATGTTGGCCAGGCTCTATGAGCAGCGTAGAGCTATAGTGGAATATCAACTCCAACATGGGCGGCGTAGTGGGAGTCAGCCTTCTCAATTCTTTACAGAAGAGTGGGCCTGGTTGGCAGACATCTGCCAGGTCCTTGGAAACTTTGAGGAGTCTACCCAGATGGTTAGCGGCGATGCTGCAATCATTAGCGTCACCATTCCTCTGCTATGCCTCTTGAGAAGTTCCCTGCAAAGCATAAAGGCAGACGCTTTGCGCTCAGAAACGGAGGCGGGGGAAGACAGTATGTCGCTGGATAGTCAGAGCACCCTCATGTCTATATCTCAGCGCGTTGAGGAGGAGGGGGAGGAGCATGAGGAGGAGGGGGAAGAGACAGCTTGGCCCACTGCTGAGTGTACCAATGCTGCTTGCCTGTCATCCTTTCAGCGTGTATGGCCTGAGGAGGAGGAGGAGGATCCTGAAAGTGATCTTCCTAGTGAGGACAGTCATGTGTTGCGTACAGGTACCCTGGCACACATGGCGGACTTCATGTTAGGATGCCTTTCTCGTGACCCTCGCGTTACACGCATTCTGGCCACTACGGATTACTGGGTGTACACACTGCTCGACCCACGGTATAAGGAGAACCTTTCCACTCTCATACCCGAAGAGGAAAGGGGTTCGAGAGTGATGCTATACCACAGGACCCTGGAGGACAAACTGATGGTAAAATTCCCATCCGACAGCACTAGTGGCAGAAGGCGCAGTTCCGAGGGCCAGGTAGCAGGGGAGGCGCGGAGATCAGGCAGCATGTACAGCGCAGGCAGGGGAACACTCTCCAAGGCCTTTGCTAGCTTTATGGCTTCCAGCAAGACTGTGTCACCGCTCCCCAGTCAAGGCTGAGTCGGCGGGAGCACTGTAAAAGGATGGTGAGGGAGTACGTAGCCGATCGCACGACCATCCTCCGTGACGCCTCTGCTCCGTACAACTACTGGGTGTCGAAGCTGGACACGTGGCCTGAACTAGCGCTGTATGCCCTGGAGGTGCTTGCTTGCCCTGAGAGGGTGTTTAGTGCGGCTGGGGGAATCATCACGGATAAGCGTAGCCGCCTGTCAACTGACAGTGCCGACAGGCTTACACTCATAAAGATGAACAAAGCCTGGATTTCCCTAGACTTCTCTTCTCCACCAGCGGACAGCAGCGATACCTAAACAATACGTAGGCTGCACTCGCGGATGGAAGCATCGTTCTCTATCACCATAAAAAACGGGGACCTTTTAGCTTCATCAATCTGTGTATTATATTCATCCTCCTCCTCCTGCTCCTCCTCCTGAAACCTCACGTAATCACGCCGAACAGGCAATTTTTCTTAGGCCCACAAGGCTCAGTTATATGACTTTTGTAAACAATGTTTATACGTTTCAATTCTCATTAAAGCGTTGAAACTTGCACCTGAACCAATTTTTATTTTAACTGGGCTGCCTCCAGGCCTAGTTACAAATTAAACCACATTAACCAAAGCGATTAATGGGTTTCACCTGCCCTCTTGGTTGGGCATGGGCAATTTTTCTGAGGTACATTAGTACTGTTGGTACAGTAATTTTTTTGGGCCATCGCCTACAGTGTAATCCTAGTAATTTTTATGGGCTTCGCCTGCACTCATGCTACAGCAAGGTGTGTGGGGTTGGCCTACACTTTTGCTACATAAATGTAACTGGGGCCTTGTCTATACTGCAACTACTGAAATGTGAAAGAGACTGTTATCTCCCTAAACTGCTGCTTCGGATTTGTTACTGGGGCCTGTCTTGACTGCTACTATTACTGAAATGGAACTAAGACTGTGCTCCCCCTATACTGCTGCTAATGATGTATTACTGGGGTCTTTCTAGACTGCTACTACTACTGAAATGGAACTAATACTGTGCTCCCCCTATACTGCTGCTTCGGAATTGTTACTGTGGCCTGTCTTGACTGCTACTACTACTGAAATGGAACTAATACTGTGCTCCCCCTATAATGCTGCTAGTGATATGTTACTGGGGCCTGTCTCTAATGCTACCGCTGAAATGTTACTAATTCTGGGCTCTGCCTATACCGCTGCTAATGCTATGTCACTGGGGTGTGGAAACGTAGGCTTCCCAAAGACATGATGGTGGCGAGGCCATTTCCCACCAATGCGGTTACTGTTAAGGTGCATATAATCACGGACACGTGGAGAGGACACGTAGTGCCTCAAAAACACCCCCTCCTCCTCCAACAATGAAAACATTCTTGGCAAATACCTTTGCATTGGTCTGTCTGGTGGCAGTCCAAAATTTCACCTTTACTGACACAACAAGAGAGCCCCCCGCCACGGCCCACTTAATCCTGGCCACATTCCACAAACCAACTAAATAAAACCGCGCTACTAGGTCCGCAGTTGCCACCACATTCCCACCAACGCGGTTACTGTTAAGGTACATATTACCAGTCTGACTGGGGCATGCACTGTGGGCCAAAGCACACCTGTATTGTATGTGATGTTAGCTCTGCTGAGCAGGGCACTGCATTGGGATACATTTATGTACCGCCGATGGGTTCCAGGGAGCCACCCATGCTGTGGGTCCACAGGGACTTCACATTAGGGATTTTTACCTGCCAGTGTCTATGTATTAAAAACCTCGGTCAGACTGGGGCATGCAGTGTGGGCCGAAAACCACCTGCATTTAATCGAACGTAACCTCAGCTGTGCTGGGCAATGCAATGGGATTTATTTATGTACCGCTGGTGGCTTCCTGGGACTTACCTATGCTGTCGGTCCACACAGAGTTGTAACTGCATGTGTCTACTCCTAAAGAACCCCAGTCTGACTGGGCATGCAGTGTGGGCCGAAGCCCACCTGCATTAAACCTGACGTTACCTCAGCTGTGCTGGGCACTGCAATGGGATATATTTATGTACCGCCGGTGGGTTCCAGGGAGCCACCCATGCTGTCGGTCCACACGGACTTCACATTAGTGAGTTGTACCTGCCTGTGTCTATGTATTAAAAACCCCAGTCTGACTGGGGAATGCAGTGTGGGCCGAAGCCCACCTGTATTTAATCTGACGTTCTCTCTACTATCCAGGGCACTGCATTGGGACAAACTACAGGAGCAATACAGCGCTAATGAGACGTGCACAGCTACGCTAGCATAGGAGTCCGCTGTAGGCTGGCGATTGCTGAGGGTTTGTGCAGAGGCCTATGTCCTTGGTGCAGTGAAAGTCCGCTTCCTGCCTAGAATTGCTGAAGCTATGGGCCGAGGCCTGTGTCGAGGGCGCGGTGCAAGTCTGCCATGTTTGGCCGCTGAGATCAATTTTTTGTTCATGTCTTGGGCTTCCTAGGACCTCCCTATGCTGTTGGTGCAAACTTAGTTCCCATCACGGTGTTTGACCTGTCTGGCACAAAGGCACTGACTGACTTGGGTAGAGGGCAGAGCGCTGACGGCTTTCCCCTTGCAGTGTGGATTGAGCTATGCGACACCTTGACAGAATGAATACTGTGTGGCACATGGATTCCCCATTGCTATGCCCACGTTTGCAGCTCCTGATGGAGGTGGCACAAGATTGGAGTTCTCATTGCTTCCGTACAGCACTGTGGGCTATCGCCCCGCCCCTTTTAAAGAGGGTCGCTGCCTGGCCCTGCCAACCCTCTGCAGTGTGTGCCTGCCGTTCCTCCTCATGGCAGACGCACTTATAAATAGACATGAGGGTGGTGTGGTTGTGAGGCCAGTGTGTGGCATGAGTGCAGCTGAAGGCTGCACAGGGACACTTTGGTGTGCGCTGTGGACACTGGGTCGTGCGGGGGGGGGGGGGTTGGGCAGCATGTAACCCAGGGGTGTGTCCCGCAGGGAGTGCTTGTGCTTTGTTGGAGGTAGTGTGGTGCTTAGCTAAGGTGTGCCTTGCTAATGAGGGTTTGTCCGAAGTAAAAATTGGTAGGGGGGGGCCCACTCTTGCCGCTATTGTGGCTGAATAGTGGGACCTGGGAACCTGAAATGTAGCCCAGCATGTTGCCCCTCGCCTGCCCTATCCGTTTCTGTGTCGTTTCCAGCACTTTCTTGGGTTTTGCAGATTTTCACAAATGAAAACCTTAGCGAGCATCGGCGATATACAAAAATGCTCGGGTCGCCCACTGACTTCAATGGGGTTCGTTACTCGAAACGAACCCTCGAGCATCGCGAAAAGTTCGACCTGAGTAACGAGCACCCGAGCATTTTGGTGCTCGCTCATCTCTATTAAACATATTTACTACAGAGTGCCTTAAAAGATGTTGAACCATGAAAACATGAACTGGTCCTTTTAATTTATAGATATTTATATCCAGCTCGGATGGTAAGGCAGGAAAAATTTCCAGCAGAGGTGGTAAAAACACAACTGTGTTCTTCGCAAACATCACCTCCAGAGAAGACTAGAACATATAGATAACCTAGGCTTCTGTTTTCTCAGGCGTATTTGTTTTTTGTGTTCTTAGTGGGAAAAGGAGGCAATGTTGTAAAGGAATATTTAATTCCGAGAATATCTTAATGTTCTCTTTGTTGGCCAGAAAGGATAAACCTGTCTTGCTTTTAGAATCACTTCTGGTTGCTATTCTCTTACGAAGTAGAAATCTAATATTTAGACTAATATACAGTAAGCAGTAGAATTTTATGCACCATTTATAAAACAATCTTCCAGAGCAAATTATTCCAAAATTCAAAAGTTAAAGAACTTTTTGGGACTGAATATTATCAATATATTCATCAGTAGGTATAGATCTGAGTATTTGTGGTCTACCATAGTTAGTGGGGTAAAACAAGGCAAAATGTTGCCCCTTAAATAAAGGTCAATGTAATTCCCATTTAAATCAATTGGTTGAGCATGTAATGTCCAGAATGCTAATCTAGACAACCCCAAATATAATTATCATAATTGTTATTTTTCACTGTAGCTTTCACTTTGCACACTCTATTTTGTGACCTATGTTATCGTTACAACACCTAAACCCTACGGAATTGTAAAGAACTGAACCTACACCTACGTAGCATCTTTTGGTGAAACCCTACGTAGAGTCTGCTTTGGGTCCTAGAATGTATCCATGCTATGGCTGTGTGATAGGGACGTTAAATTGAACTAAATATTGAGGATTTGAAAATAGTGGATTTGAAACATTTTCTGTTAACCGACAATGTCTTTTCTTGACACAAATAAGAACAGACTTCAACTGAAGGCAGATGTTTGTAGAAAGGTTGTTGGGTTTCTTTGCTAATGCACAGTCGTAGTCTTGCGCAAGATATGCATTTTATCTTTAGAGGCTCATAACAGACCATAGAACAAGAAAGGTCAACTCAAGGCACAAAAATCATGTTCCATAGATAGAAAAATAGAAACGTTATGATTCTGTGAATACGGTGATACAGAATTTTTCAATAAAAAATGCTTTTATAGTCCTAAAGAATAAAATATATATATATATTGCATAGCTAAAATTGTAATGACCCATAGAGTATGAATAACCTATTATTTATACACCGTGCAAAAAATCTTTTAATGAGACTGCCAAATTGCAGTTTTTTTGGACGGCTTGTTTCCTAAAAACCCAATAGAAAACATTCAAAAAGGTTGTCTGCAGCCCAAAATGGCACCAAGGAAAACATAAGCTTATCTTACAAAAAAACAAGCCTTCATATAGAGTCGTAGATGGAAAAAATCAAAAATTCTGGTTCTCTGATTATGGCAATGAAATTCTGGCACAATAGAAGGGCAGACCCAAAATCCACAAGGTGCTCCTTCAATTTTGAGGCCTGCGTTTGAGTTATGGAGTAAACTATGGGCAAATGAGGGATTTTTATGAACGCTTCATATTCAGGGTACTAAAGATGGAGTTTTGTTTATCTGCTAACTTCTGTTGTGATACAGAAACGATTAGAGGTGACATTTCTACAAGAAAAATTACATCTTCAGATTTATCCCTCATTTTGCTTTTATTCCTTCGAAACACAAAGAGTTAATTGAATTTCTAAATGCTGGTTCGAAAACTTTGAGGAGTGCACTTTTTAAAGTATGGCGATTTATGGGGTTGCTCAGAATCACTTCAGAACTCAATTGGTCCCTTAAAAAAATAGATTTTGGATATTTTCATCAAAAAAAAAAAAATGCTCCCATTCTTCCATGCTTTTTGATGTCCAAAATAAATAAAAGGACACTTTCAAAACATCACCATCATATAGTGCACATTTATTAATTATTTGGCGTGATCTGTCTTAGGGCTCAGTCAGACAAACATTTTTTTCGCGGATGTATAGGTCCGTGAAAACAAAACGCAAAATGCATGTATAAAAAACGCATGACCGAAGTGGCAGAGGCGTTTTTTATTAGCACTTGTTGTGTGGTCACATGATCCGAAAATCCCCACATATAGTGCTGTCCCATTGAAAGCAATAGGACGGAATCGCTATCACCCACTGCAGCTGTCATAGGGGGTTCCTTGGATGTGAAACCCCTGGATGCTATCACATCCAGGGGTTTCACCTTGCTGCCAATGGTGTGGCTGTGGAGAATCACGGAGGCAGAGCCCAATATATGTGTTTTAACGTAATAGGAATAAAATATTATAGTTTTAAGGGATCTTCTGTGATTTGGACAATGGTGTGGCTGTGGAGCGCGATGCTATCCTATTGCTTTCAATGGGACCAGCGCTGCTGCCACCCTATTGAAAGCAATGGGATGACGGTAAATGCTACGTAGATGCTACTTTGGGCCCTAGAATGTATCCATGCTATGGCTGTGTGAGAGGGACATTAAATTGGACTAGATTGGACTAAAAAAAAAAAAAAAAAGAGGAACGAAGATTAGCAGGCTTAAGTTAAACATCCCATTTTTGGTGTTGTACTGGCTAGAGGAAATGAAAACCTCTATCTCTCTTTGCAGCACATTTTTTTCAGCAATACGCTACTCTAGATCACGTGAATGGGCAATTTTAACGCCAGTGAGGCTCATGGAAAATCATCCATTCATGGGATTTTTAGCAGTTAGTTACAATTTTTTTGTGTGGCTAACTTCTGTGCAATTTTGATGCCCTTGTGAATGAGCCCTAACTGTGAATGTTCAAAAGAAAAGGTAATTTGAAATGACCAACCTTACTATTAGAGATAAGCGAGCCTACTTGGTAAGGCAGTTACTCGAGATCTCTCTCTCTTCCCCCCCCTCACCCCCGCAGCCCCCCCGAGCCTGCTAGGATCACTAAGCAGTTACTCGAGAAGAACGATGCTCGCTCGAGTAACTGCCTTACCGAGTAGGCTCGCTCATCTCTAGTTACTATCTAATGTATTTTGCACATTTCCGTACCACCCTGGTTTTTCTCTTTGTTGCAATGTGTTCAATTATGCTACGGTATGCAAAGCAACTACCGCAATGTCAGCTAGGCATTAAGTATAATATAACAGCACGTTCTATTTATCTCTTTGTCAACATTCTTGGAATGTACTCCATATACTCGGTCTGTGTCTGCCATGTTTCATTGCACACCAGGCTCCACCATTTGTGAAAACAAAAGCAGAAAGCGAGAAAAAAGAAAAATGCCATCACAACATTGAGATTTGGGAGTTTACCATGCTGAACAACTAGGTCAGTAAGCAATTTGGCTTCTCATATGAAAGGCTAAATACAACTCATCTGGTTGCTCAAACAACACGTGCCAAATTCAGCTGAAGAGTGAGGATTAGTCTGTAATAATACGGTCCTCTGCTGGAAAATGCAAAATGGTTGCCACGCGGTAATGGCATTTTAGTAGTGTTTTCAAGCATGTGACTTGCTATTGAATCAGTTGCCTGGAGGAATTGTTCACCTGAGCCAAGAATACATGGATTGCAGTCCTACTTGTAACATCAAACCTTTCTGCAAAATGCTACATATTAAATGCTAATGTATATTCTATATATGTGCATGTTCTCTGACTCCTAGAATAATGAGTCGCCTACGTTTATTTCTGTCCACATTGCAATACGTAAAAACGTCTTATAGCGCACAAGTAAATTCAAAGCAGGACATTTTCAGTTCTTTATGAGATGTTTCCAGTTCACCAAGTTATAAGCGCCTAAAGCTTTATTTTAATACAATAAAATATTTCAATTTAAAAGTAGAATATAACTATTTCAGGTTCTACATTCTAGAAATACTTTGCAGGCAGAAACTCTAATACTCATTCACTCACTAAATGAGAAATCCCAGAAATTCTTTTTAAAAGCCCCTTCAGCGTGTTTAAAAATGTAGACAAAAATATAAATACCTTATTCTATTGCCACGTTATGTATGATTGAAGAGACAGGCCTTTTATTACAACTTGTGTGTTAGGCTTAATTCATATGAGTCCAATTTTGGTGCATGAAAAATGGATCAAATTTAATGCTTGTGTATGTCAGTGTAACGTCCATATGTGTTGCTTGTGTGTGGTTTGTGTTATCTGTTTTTTTTCTTGTGCACCAAAAAAACTGAAGAACGTTCACATTATTTCATAGAATTGCTTAGCAATGACCGGTGAAAAGTGGATCACTCGCAGATATTCTCCATGCATGCTCTGTTTTTGTTTTGCATTGACTTGAATGAGTGACTGTTGTCCGAGAACTTGGACCAGAATAGGAAATGATGTGAATTTTCTTTTGCTGTCTACGTTATAAAACACATGTAGGTGTGGTCCCTGTCAGGCAGGCAGATGTGGATCTGCTTTGTCACACACTATTTTAACGTTGGACTATCAATGAAGACAGCACTTGGCGAACCCTAATTTTCACCCTTGACCCTTCCAAGTGGAGTTTGATCTTTGGTATTGGGTCAACAAGCCATTACTCAGAAAGATAGTCTTGGTTGTGTGGCGTCGAATGCTTCATAGGGCCAAGGCACAGTGCCTAATGGTGTGAACTGAGACTTGTTCATATAACTAGCAGTGGTCAGGGCTGGCAGAAATAATAGTATTCAGACAAAGGGCAAGTACAAATCTCCAGTAGCAAAATTCATATCAAAATGGTGTGGGTCTTGCCATGGTTTTTGTTGTGGATCTGCTGTAGGTTTTATACTTTGCATTTCAAGAGTTTAAATGTGCCGCAGCATAAGGCCGGCGGCACATGACTCGGTCGGATACCGCATGTGGGAGCCCACAGCGGAACTCGAACCTGTACCCTGCCAACATCTGCACGTACCTATCTTCTTCTTTTATGTATTGCGGATGGTCCGTATGGCGAGCCATCGAACATGCTCAATACAGTTTTTTTTGTTTTTTTTTACATCCTTGCTTTTCCCACGTTGTTGCTAGGCAATGACACAGGTACCCGCAACCTTTTCACAATGTCATTGCGAATAGCCCACGGGTTGGACAGCTTCCATCGAGTTTAATGGAAGCTGTCTGTGTGGAATCCGCTTAAAAATAGAGCATGCTGCGATCTTTCCTCCGCGAGTGGAAAAATCACAATTGATTTCCGCTCTTGTGCAGGAAAAAGCATTTTTCCATAGCATGCTATGAGCAGTATTTGCAGCGGATTCCACAATGCATATATACCCGAGTGCAGCCAGCCTAAATCCATAGCATAAATAGGCATGCTGCTGGTTTTAGAATTCGTATGGTTATCAAAAATGCTGTGGATTTGTGAAGGAAATGATCTGCTCCATTTATGAAATCTCCTCCATATGGCTTGTACTGTAAATGCTGCAGAATTTCCACAGCAAATTCCACAGTGGAAACTGCACAGAATGTACGCAGTTTGTGAAGAGATCTTATGTTGCATTTAGATGTAACAATATCATTCAAAGGTGCAAAAGTGAAGATAATGGTTTAGTCTAAACGTGAGTCAACAACTGAACGACGAACAAGAATTGTTCATTTTTCGTTCGTTATTCATTTTATGCAGACGTAAGTCATTGTTGGCTTGTTCACTTATCATTCGGTTTAAACAGCAATTGTTCAATCACTCTCATTTGCCTATACAGGACTGAACGATTCTAAACAATTATTGTTTGAACAAGAAAACAATACCTCTGCCTGTCTAAACAGGCTACAGGACTGTGAATGAGTTAGCGGTGACGTCAGCAGCGAACGGTCGCTCACTCAAACAAGAATCGGCTGGTCTAAAAGGAACATTGGAGTTAGAATCACATAGGAGGCCATGTTTACTCATCTACAGGGTTGCTTTAAATTTAATTAATACAAGAGGGGTTTCTCCAAGATATTTTCTCTTTATCTTTTGAGTATGTGATTTACAGTTATTGTGATTACTTGGTAGAGTTTTGCTTTGCATTGACATTTCACTGTTCTCAGTAAGAGAAACCAAGTAATCTTGCAGATATGATACCTTTTAATGGCTAACAAAAATACATGATGTTATAGCGAGCTTTCAAACCTCTCGGGTTTTTCCTCGGGCTTTGGTTTTATATTTATTAAAAATTGGACACATTTTTAATAATTAGATTGAAGATTATCTTGTAAGATTTGACTGTGTGGCTTAGAATTAATGTTTTGTGCATAGCCCTTTACACCTATTGGTTAATTAGGTTTTCTGTGATATATATTCTTCAATATATTGTAGTAGCACACCTACCACAGCTTCGAACACATATGAGAAGTGCAGCAGATGCATGAAATCTCAGACTTTTACATATACGGTGCAATGACAAGAGTATGTCACTATTATATCTCCATTCCATTAAAACAAAAATAGATTCTTTACGGAAATTTTCTCCACACTATATTAACCCTTTCCAATCCAATTTCTATCCTGGTTTTCCTATTAGGCTAACTCTTTTTCTGCTTTTATACAACGGCGCTATATGCTGGCTAAAGCCAGTACTGCATGAGGTGACACGTTGGATAGGCTCTGACAGCAGATAGGCTGGCAATATACAGTAAGAGAACCCCGATGGATGTCTTTGAACATCGGAGCTGTACAGCCCTAAATCATAATGTCTTCAGAGGTCAGACAGTGGATTGGAAAGGGTTACTCCTCTGTTTGTGCAGCCGTAAAAGGAGGACAAGGCGGCTTCATACTAGGAAGCCGTGCCGCCTTTGTGCCTGGCCATTCAGGCTCAGTGCACACAACACTGCTATATGCATGACCCCAAAGAACTAAGGCCACCCATATACTGAAAAGTATATATTTCTATAAATAAATAGAAAACAATGCGTTTTAATATTAATGGAAATTCTTTGCAATGCAGCCTTCACATTACAAGAAGCATAAGTGCCCTAGTACATTGTAGAACATTTATTTCCAGTTAGGCACAAAGGCATTAGTCGGGACAGGGAACATTACACACAGTAAAGCAATGAGATACAGGCTGGTGAAGTTAGATTATACCACAATTGCACATCTAACCTTTGTACGACCTCTGTCAGAAACTGTTTTAAGACCAAGCTCTGTAACTACTGAACTGTAGTGTATAGCCAGATTGTTTGTTGTCCCACATAGCGTTAGCTACACCTTCTACCGGAGCAGAAAATACTTCTTTGTTTTGTTTTTGTGGCAAGAAAGGTGAGAGTTTTGGGTACTTCATAAACAGACACATAGAACATTTCTAGTAGTTGCCAGCAGTGCCTATAACTGCTGACAAAAAACACCTGGCTTGCCTTTTTTTCTAGTACCGTAGAATACAATAGTAACACTGTATTGCCAGGTATACCTGATTATTAGGCAATCACAGAGAAAGTTCAGATGTAGAAAATGTTAATTTAACACTTAATGCCTTGAATACACAGTTGCTGCAAGCTTTAACTTGTCATTTAACACAACAAAAGTGCTTGAAAAAGCCAAGATTTACTGCAACGGTGTATTTAATGTACAGTATTAAGTGTCAAATTAGTGTTTGCTACTAGAGATGAGCGAGCACCAAAATGCTCGGGTGCTCGTTACTCGGGACGAACTTTTCGCGATGCTCGAGGGTTCGTTTCGAGTAACGAACCCCATTGAAGTCAATGGGCGACCCGAGCATTTTTGTATTTCGCCGATACACGCTAAGGTTTCCTTGTGTGAAAATCTGGGCAATTCAAGAAAGTGATGGGAACGACACAGCAACGGATAGGGCAGGCGAGGGGCTACATGTTGGGCTACATCTCAAGTTCACAGGCCCCACTATTAAGCCACAATAGCGGCAAGAGTGGGCCCCCCCCCCTCCCAAGAACTTTTACTTCTGAAAAGCCCTCATTAGCATGGCATACCTTTGCTAAGCACCACACTACCTCCAACAAAGCACAATCACTGCCTGCATGACACTCCACTGCCACTTCTCCTGGGTTACATGCTGCCCAACCGCCCCCCCTTCCCCCCACAGTGCACACCAAAGTGTCCCTGCGCAGCCTTCAGCTGCCCTCATGCCACACCACCCTCATGTCTATTTAGAAGTGCGTCTGCCATGAGGAGGAACCGCAGGCACACACTGCAGAGGGTTGGCACGGCTAGGCAGCGACCCTCTTTAAAAGGGGCGGGGCGATAGCCCAGAATGCTGTACAGAAGCAATGAGAAAGAGAATCCTGTGCCACCGCCATCAGGAGCTGCACACGTGGGCATAGCAATGGGGAACCTATGTGCCACACACTATTCATTCTGTCAAGGTGTCTCTGCATGTCCCAGTCAGACCAGGCTTTTTAATTCATAGACACAGGCAGGTACAACTCCCTATTGTGAAGTCCCTATCGACCGACAGCATGGGTGGCTCCCTGGAACCCACCGGCGATACACAAAAATATCCCATTGCATTGCCCAACACAGCTGAGGTAGTAATGTCGTGCTTAATGCAGGTGGGCTTCGGCCCACACTGCATGCCCTAGTCAGACTGGGGTTCTTTACAAGTGGAAACAGATGCATTTATAATTCCCTGTGGACCCACAGCATGGGTGGGTGCCAGGAAGCCACCGGCGGTACATAGAAATATCCCATTGCATTGCCCAACACAGCTGAGGTAGTAATGTCGTGCTTAATGCAGGTGGGCTTCGGCCCACACTGCATGCCCCAGTCAGACTGGGGTTCTTTACAAGTGGACACATGTAGGTTAAACTCCGTGTGCACCTACAGCATGGGTGGCTCCCTGGAACCCACCGGCGATACACAAAAATATCCCATTGTATTGCCCAACACAGCTGAGGTAGTAATGTCGTGCTTAATGCAGGTGGGCTTCCGCCCACACTGCATGCCCCAGTCAGACTGGGGTTCTTTACAAGTGGAAACAGATGCATTTATAATTCCCTGTGGACCCACAGCATGGGTGGGTGCCAGGAAGCCACCGGCGGTACATAGAAATATCCCATTGCATTGCCCAACACAGCTGAGGTAGTAATGTCGTGCTTAATGCAGGTGGGCTCCGGCCCACACTGCATGCCCCAGTCAGACTGGTAATATGTACCTTAACAGTAACCGCGTTGGTGGTAATGTGGTGGTGACTGCGGACCTAGTAGCGCGGTTTTATTTTGTTGGTTTTCGGAATGTGGCCAGGATTAAGTGGGCCATGGCGGGGGATGTTTTGGAGGCACTACGTGTCCTCTCCACGTGTCCGTGGTTATATGCACCTTAACAGTAACAGCGTTGGTGGGAAATGGCCTCGCCGCCATCATGTCTTTGGGAAGTCTCTGTTTCCACACCCCAGAGACATACCATTAGCAGCGGTATAAGCAGAGCCCAGAATTAGTAACATTTCAGCCGTAGCATTAGTGACAGGCCCCACTAACATATCACTAGCAGCATTATAGGGGGAGCACAGTCTTAGTTCCATTTCAGTAATACTAGCAGCCTACACAGGCCCCAGTAACAATTCCAAAGCAGCAGTATAGTGGGAGCGCAGTCTTCGTTCCATTTCAGTAATAGTAGCAGCCTACACAGGCCCCAGGAACAATTCCGAAGCAGCAGTATAGGAGGAGCATAGTCTTAGTTCCATTTAAGTCATTGTAGCAGCCTACACAGGCCCCAGGAACAATTCCGAAGCAGCAGTATAGTGGGAGCGCAGTCTTCGTTCCATTTCAGTAATAGTAGCAGCCTACACAGGCCCCAGGAACAATTCCGAAGCAGCAGTATAGGAGGAGCATAGTCTTAGTTCCATTTAAGTCATTGTAGCAGCCTACACAGGCCCCAGGAACAATTCCGAAGCAGCAGTATAGTGGGAGCGCAGTCTTAGTTCCATTTCAGTAGCTGCAGTATAGCCAAGGCCCAAGTTACATTTGTGTAGCTAAAGTGTAGGCCAACCTCACACACACATCTGTACCATGAGTGCAGGCGAAGAACATACAAATTGCTATGATTACACTGTAGGTGAGGGCCCCAAAACATTGGTGTACCAACAGTACTAATGTACCTCAGTAAAAATTGGCCATGCCCAACCAAGATGGCAGGTGAAACCCATTAATCGCTTTGGTTAATGTGGCTTAAGTGGTAACTAGGCCTGGAGGCAGCCCAGTTTAACGAAAAATTGGTTCAAGTTAAAGTTCCAACACTTTTAAGAGCATTGAAACGTATGAAAATTTTGTAGAAAAATTATATGAGTGAGCCTTGTGGCCCTAAGAAAAATTGCCCGTTCAGCGTGATTACGTGAGGTTTCAGGAGGAGGAGCAGGAGGAGGAGGAGGAATATTAGACACAGATTGATGAAGCAGAAATGTCCCCGTTTTGGATGGTGGGAGAGAACGTAGCTTCCATCCGCGGGTGCAGCCTACGTATTGCTTACGTATCGCTGCTGTCCGCTGGTGGAGAACAGAAGTCTGGGGAAATCCAGGCTTTGTTCATCTTGATGAGTGTTAGCCTGTCGGCACTGTCGGTTGACAGGCGGGTACGCTTATCCGTGATGATTCCCCCAGCCGCACTAAACACCCTTTCCGACAAGACGCTAGCCGCAGGACAAGCAAGCACCTCCAGGGCATACAGCGCTAGTTCAGGCCACGTGTCCAGCTTTGATACCCAGTAGTTGTAGGTGGCAGAGGCGTCACGGAGGACGGTCGTGCGATCGGCTACGTACTCCCTCACCATCCTTTTACAGTGCTCCCGCGGACTCAGCCTTGACTGGGGAGCGGTGACACAGTCTTGGTGGGGAGCCATAAAGCTGTCCAGGCCCTTAAAGACTGTTGCACTGCCTGGGCTGTACATGCTGCTCGATCTACGCACCTCCCCTGCTACCTGGCCCTCGGAACTGCGCCTTCTGCCACTAGCGCTGTCGGATGGGAATTTTACCATCAGCTTGTCCGCCAGGGTCCTGTGGTATAGCATCATTCTCGAACCCCTTTCCTCTTCGGGAATGAGACTGGGAAGGTTCTCCTTATAGCGTGGGTCGAGCAGTGTGTACACCCAGTAATCCGTAGTGGCCAGAATGCGTGTAACGCGAGGGTCACGAGAAAGGCATCCTAACATGAAGTCAGCCATGTGTGCCAGGGTACCTGTACGCAACACATGGCTGTCTTCACTAGGAAGATCACTTTCAGGATCCTCCTCCTCCTCCTCCTCAGGCCATACACGCTGAAATGATGACAGGCAAGCAGCATGGGTACCGTCAGCAGTGGGCCAAGCTGTCTCTTCCCCCTCCCCCTCATCCTCCTCATGCTCCTCCTCCTGAACGCGCTGAGATATAGACAAGAGGGTGCTCTGACTATCCAGCGACATACTGTCTTCCCCCGGCTCTGTTTCCGAGCGCAAAGCGGCTGCCTTTATGGTTTGCAGGGAACTTCTCAAGATGCATAGCAGAGAAATGGTGACGCTAATGATTGCAGCATCGCCGCTCACCACCTGGGTAGACTGCTCAAAGTTTCGAAGGACCTGGCAGATGTCTGCCAACCAGGCCCACTCTTCTGAAAAGAATTGAGGAGGCTGACTCCCACTGCGCCGCCCATGTTGGAGTTGGTATTCCACTATAGCTCTACGCTGCTCATAGAGCCTAGCCAACATGTGGAGCGTAGAGTTCCACCGTGTGGGCACGTCGCACAGCAGTCGGTGCACTGGCAGAGTAAACCGATGTTGCAGGGTCCGCAGGGTGGCAGCGTCCGTGTGGGACTTGCGGAAATGTGCGCAGAGCCGGCGCACCTTTACGAGCAGGTCTGACAAGCGTGGGTAGCTTTTCAGAAAGCGCTGAACCACCAAATTAAAGACGTGGGCCAGGCATGGCACGTGCGTGAGGCTGCCGAGCTGCAGAGGTTACGGCCGTTGTCACACACGACCATGCCCGGTTGGAGGCTCAGCGGCGCAAGCCAGCGGTCGGTCTGCTCTGTCAGACCCTGCAGCAGTTCGTGGGCCATGTGCCTCCTATCTCCTAAGCTGAGTAGTTTCAGCACGGCCTGCTGACGCTTGCCCACCGCTGTGCTGCCACGCCGTGCGACACCGACTGCTGGCGACGTCCTGCTGCTGCTGACACATCTAGATTGCGAGACAGAGGTTGAGGAGGAGGAGGAGGAGGAGGAGGGTGCTTTAGTGGAAGAAGCATACACCGCCGAACATACCACCACCGAGCTGGGGCCCGCAATTCTGGGGGTGGGTAGGACGTGAGCGGTCCCAGGCTCTGACTCTGTCCCAGCCTCCACTAAATTAACCCAATGTGCCGTCAGGGAGATGTAGTGGCCCTGCCCGCCTGTGCTTGTCCACGTGTCCGTAGTTAAGTGGACCTTGCCACTAACCGCATTGGTGAGGGCGCGTACAATGTTGCGGGAGACGTGGTCGTGCAGGGCTGGGACGGCACATCGGGAAAAGTAGTGGCGACTGGGAACTGAGTAGCGCGGGGCCGCCGCCGCCATCATAGCTTTGAAAGCTTCCGTTTCCACAACCCTATACGGCAGCATCTCAAGGCTGATAAATTTGGCTATGTGGACGGTTAACGATTGAGCGTGCGGGTGCGTGGCGGCGTACTTGCGCTTGCGCTCCAACACTTGCGCTAGCGACGGCTGGACTGTGCGGTGCGAGACATTGGTGGATGGGGCCGAGGACAGCGGAGGTGAGGGTGTGGGTGCAGGCCATGAGACGGTAGTGCCTGTGTCCTGAGAGGGGGGTTGGATCTCAGTGGCAGGTTGGGGCACAGGGGGAGAGGCAGCGGTGCAAACCGGAGGCGGTGAACGGCCTTCGTCCCACCTTGTGGGGTGCTTGGCCATCATATGTCTGCGCATGTTGGTGGTGGTGAGGCTGTTGGTGGTGGCTCCCCGGCTGATCTTGGCGCGACAAAGGTTGCACACCACTGTTCGTCGGTCGTCAGGCGTCTCGGTGAAAAACTACCAGACCTTAGAGCACCTCGGCCTCTGCAGGGTGGCATGGCGCGAGGGTGTGCTTTGGGAAACAGTTGGTGGATTATTTGGTCTGGCCCTGCCTCTACCCCTGGACACCGCACTGCCTCTTGCAACCTGCCCTGCTGCTGCCCGTGCCTCCCCCTCTGAAGACCTGTCCTGTGTAGGCGTTGCACACCAGGTGGGGTCAGTCACCTCATCGTCCTGCTTCTCTTCCTCCGAATCCTCTGTGCGCTCCTCCCTCAGACTTAATGCCCTTACTACTACCTCACTGCAAGACAACTGTGTCTCATCGTCATCGTCCTCCTCACCCACTGAAAGGTCTTGAGACAGTTGGCGGAAGTCCCCAGCCTCATCCCCCGGACCCCGGGAACTTTCCAATGGTTGTGCATCAGTGACGATAAACTCATCTAGTGGGAGAGGAACCACTGCTGCCCAATCTGAGCAGGGGCCCGAGAACAGTTCCTGGGAGTCTTCCCGCTCCTGAGCATGTGTCATTGTAGTGGAGTGAGGAGGCTGGGAGGAAGGAGGAGCAGCAGACAGAGGATTCGGATTTGCAGCACTGGACGGCGAAGAACTCTGGGTGGATGATAGCTTGCTCGAAGCACTTTCTGCCATCCATGACAGGACCTGCTCACACTGCTCATTTTCTAATAAAGGTCTCCCGCGTGGACCCATTAATTGGGCGATGAATGTGGGGACGCCAGAAACGTGCCTCTCTCCTAATCGCGCAGCAGTCGGCTGCGACACACCTGGATCAGGAGCTCGGCCTGTGCCCACACCCTCACTTGGGCCTACGCGTCCTCGGCCGCGTCCACGTCCTCTCGGCCTACCCCTACCCCTCAGCATGCTGTATTACCAGTGATTTCCAAGCCAGGAAAGAAATTGGCGCAAGCCTGCAGCCAAAATAGAATTTTTCCCCTTGTTTTTCAAAGGACAAGCCACACTGCGTGTATTCAATGAATACTACTAAGTTTAATAACTGTGTTGTGGCCCTGCAAATGTGTCAGAGAACTGCAGTGATGCAAAGTTATTGGCTCCAGCAGATCAGTGATTTCCCATGCAGGAAAAAAATTGGCGCAAGCCTGCAGCCAAAATAGAATTTTTTCCCTTGTTTTTCAAAGGACAAGCCACACTGCGTGTATTTAATGAATACTACTAAATTTAATAACTGTGTTGTGGCCCTGCAAATGTGTCAGAGAACTGCAGTGATGCAAAGTTATTGGCTCCAGCAGATTAGGGATTTCCCATGCAGGAAAGAAATTGGTGCAAGCCTGCAGCTAAAATAGAATTTTTTCCCTTGTTTTTCAAAGGACAAGCCACACTGCGTGTATTCAATGAATACTACTAAGTTTAATAACTGTGTTGTGGCCCTGCAAATGTGTCAGAGAACTGCAGTGATGCAAAGTTATTGGCTCCAGCAGATCAGGGATTTCCCATGCAGGAAAAAAATTGGCGCAAGCCTGCAGTAAAACGTAGCTGGCTGCGTCAGATTTTTTTTAACGTTCTGCACGCAGCACACACGTACCCAGAGCCCTGAGGACTGTCAGAGGCAGGCGAAATAGAATTTTTTCCCTTGTTTTTCAAAGGACAAGCCACACTGCGTGTATTCAATGAATACTACTAAGTTTAATAACTGTGTTGTGGCCCTGCAAATGTGTCAGAGAACTGCAGTGATGCAAAGTTATTGGCTCCAGCAGATTAGGGATTTCCCATGCAGGAAAGAAATTGGCGCAAGCCTGCAGCTAAAATAGAATTTTTTCCCTTGTTTTTCAAAGGACAAGCCACACTGCGTGTATTCAATGAATACTACTAAGTTTAATAACTGTGTTGTGGCCCTGCAAATGTGTCAGAGAACTGCAGTGATGCAAAGTTATTGGCTCCAGCAGATTAGGGATTTCCCATGCAGGAAAGAAATTGGCGCAAGCCTGCAGCTAAAATAGAATTTTTTCCCTTGTTTTTCAAAGGACAAGCCACACTGCGTGTATTCAATGAATACTACTAAGTTTAATAACTGTGTTGTGGCCCTGCAAATGTGTCAGAGAACTGCAGTGATGCAAAGTTATTGGCTCCAGCAGATCAGTGATTTCCCATGCAGGAAAAAAATTGGCGCAAGCCTGCAGCCAAAATAGAATTTTTTCCCTTGTTTTTCAAAGGACAAGCCACACTGCGTCTATTCAATGAATAATGTATGTCTTCTGGCCCTGCCTACACAATTCTATCCCTGTAGTATTAATGCCGGGTGCAATGGTCTGCACAGCCGGTTTTGAGAAAAAAAAAAAAATGCAACACTGCTAACAGCAGCCTGGACAGTACTGCACACGGATAGATGTGGCCCTAGAAAGGACCGTTGGGGTTCTTGAAGCCTACACTAACTCCTAACACTCTCCCTGCCTAACCCCCACTTCTGTCCCTATTGCAGGGCGCAATGCTCTGCAGATCCAATTTTGAAAAAAAAAAAAAATACAGTGCTAACACAGTACTGCACACTATTAGATGTGGCCCTGAGAAGGACCGTTGGGGTTCTTGAAGCCTACACTAACTCCTAATGCTCTCCCTACAGCAGCTCCAGCACGATACCACTGTCCCTCAGCTAACTCACAAGGCATCTGAGGCGAGCCGCGGGAGGGGCCGACTTTTATACTCGGGTGACATCTGATCGCCCCAGCCACTCACTGCAGTGGGGTGGTATAGGGCTTGAACGTCACAGGGGGAAGTTGTAATGCCTTCCCTGTCTTTCAATTGGCCAGAAAAGCACGCTAACGTCTCAGAGAGGAAACTGAAAGTAACCGGAACACCGCGTGGTACTCGTTACGAGTAACGAGCATCCCGAACACCCTAATATTCGCACGAATATCAAGCTCGGACGAGTACGTTAGCTCATCTCTATTTGCTACATCTGTATATAAAATCAACTTTAAAATTGAAATGCAACATTACTTTTAACACAAAATCAAACTTTTCTTTTTTGTGCTTAAAGAGGTTGTCCCGCGGCAAAATTGTAATTTTTTTCTCTGCCCAGTCCCCCTCCTAAAGCAAACATGATAATCTACCCATGGAAAGCGATTTTAAAGAGAGTTTCTACTCACCGTTAGATCGTTTCATGAAGTTATAAAAATTCCTCTTCCAAGATGGCCGCCGTCATTTCCCAAGGTGCACCGCTGGTCTTCTCCCATGGTGCACTGCGGGTCTTCTCCCATGGTGCACCGTGGATGTTCTTCTCCATTGGCTGATCAGCACCATGTGACGGGGGAGGAGCTACACGATGACACTGAGAAGGGGGAGGAGTCAGGACGCAGCTCGTGAGCAAGGACCTTCCAGAAGGGGATTCCTGTCTGCGCAAGCCCGACTGTTCGTGCGACCAGAGAAGATGTTTGATCGTCGCCATGGAGACGGGGACGCCAGCATCGGAGGGGGGAAGTGTATAACTTCTGTATGGCCAATATTTAATGCACGATGTATATTACAAAGTGCATTAATATGGCCATACAGAAGTGCATAACCCCACTTGCTGTCGCGGGACAACCCCTTTAAGGTCCTTCCACACAGACCAATGATCGGGTACAAATATTTTCTGGAATAGTCACTGGCAGTGTAAATATGCCCCTATTTAGCCAATTAATAATAAATTGGCCTATACCTTAGAGATAGTTCTAGAACTATCTTTTGGCCAATATACGCCGGTGGATCCCATAGACTCCTATGGGAGCTGGGAAAAAGAAGGGAGGGGGAGGCATTTTTGCAGTGTTCAATGCTGCGAAAAGCTTACAGGTGCCTCTATATAGGCATTGGAAGGTATCCCGAGGATTTTGGCAGAGCAAGGGTTTTCTGAGGGTGCGGTGTATTTTTTTCGCTAAAAACAATGCTCGCAGTCGTGTGAATGGTCGAGAAAACGCTGGCCGCGATCGTAGAAAAATGCCCATTCTGGCACTTATATGGAGCAGGCGTGAAAATGTAAAAGCACAGTCACCGTATATCCATTCGTGGGAAAGAGCCCTAAGTTTGTATTTCAGTCTAATTTTGGCTATGTCTGCAAGCAGAATGTTCTGAAGAGTAAATTCCTTACATAATGTTAATTTAAATTTTATTTTTGTTTACTATCACCTGAGAGAGAGAGTCTCTGAAGCCAAGGAACAGGAGATTTATGTCAGCACAATGGAGCCAGCAGATAGATGTGTCATCAGAACATGATCATTCTTTACACTTCAAAGGAAAACCAGTTTGAATCAAATTAATGATGTAACTGTGCTTGACTTTGTAGCAGCCCTTTCTATCTCACCTTGAAACTTACCTATTTGTCTATAAAAAGCTGTGTCTTTATACAATAAAACAGACAATCGCTTGGTCAACACACTCTCATTGTATGAGATGATTCTCTCTGAGCTAAAACTAAGCACATCTAATTTAGCAACCACTGTATATCGAACAGCACAATTGCGCTAACAGAAATGAAGGACCAATATAGGCCTCTTTTAGTTGCAGTAAGGCCTTAGTCAGACAGGCGTTTTTTCGCGCGATTTGCGGATCGCATGACGGATGCGCATCCGCAAATCGCGTGACCGGTGCCCGAAAATCGCCCGAAAATCTGCTCCTAGCCGCGTTTCATTAGAAACGGGCCGGAGCTGTCCAGCGCATTGCATTCAATGGAGCCAGCAATACAGCCGTCTCCACTGAAAGCAATGCGCTGCGGGCGAGTGTGGGATGAATTGTCGGGAAGGGCTTAAATATATAAGCCCTTCCCTGCAATTCATCCAGAAAAGTGTTAAAATAAAATATATATATATACTCACCTGCTCCCGGCAGCCGGAGTTCCGCACGGCCGGCCTGCAGTGGGTGTGAAGGGGGTGTGAGTCAGACCTGCCCCCTGATTGGCTCACACCCCCTTCACACCCACTGCAGGCCGGCCGTGCGGAACTCCGGCTGCCGGGAGCAGGTGAGTATATATATATATTTTTTATTTTAACACTTTTCTGGATGAATTGCAGGGAAGGGCTTATATGTTTAAGCCCTTCCCGACAATTCATCCCGCGCACTCCGGCAGCGCATTGCTTTCAATGGAGCCGGCTGTATTGCCGGCTCCATTGAATTCAATGGGCAAACATCGTTCTTCTCTGCGACAGCTGTTACAGCTGTGGCAGAGGAGAATGATTTGTCTACTACATGTTCTCAATGGGGTCGGCGCTGCTGCCGCCGGCCCCATTGAGCGCATATAAGGAAGAGAACAGGAATCGCAGATCGCAGATAGGTGCGATCTGCGATTTCTGTTCTATAATTTATCGGACGAGCGCATAAAAAGCGCTCATGTGCCCGATACCATTGCAAAGCAATGGTTTTTAAAAAATCGCCGGGCGCATACGCATGCGCAAATCGCGCGAAAAAACGCCCGTCTGACTAAGGCCTAACTGTGCAGCCTGCAAATATATGACCCGTATTACAAGTTATACTAATCCAGCAGGGAATAAGGAATTTTAAATTGTGCATGAATTACTATGGCAGTTGTTTATTGTACTAATGTGGATTGATTTATGTGGAAATAACGACTAGACAATTAGAGATTTGTGTTCATGAGGGTATTAGAGACATACATGCTGCTGCTAAGACTTCTAATTTAAATAAATTAAGATCTATGACCAAACATATTTTGGAAAAACATGTCTGTAATCCAGCACATTGAGGCCTCATGTCCACGGGGAAAATCAGGCCCGCTACGGATTCTCCATGGAGAATCCGTAGCGGGTCCCTCCTGCCCCGGGACATGAGGCATAAAAATAAGAATTAACTCACCTCTCGCCTGCTCCGGATCTTCCCTTCGCCGCGGCTTCATATTCTCTCCGGCGCGGCTGGATTTTCTTTCTTCGGCCCGGCGGATGCGCAGGGCACGTCGGTTGCGTGCCCCGCGCATGCGCCGGCGCGAAGAAAAAAGATCCGGCCGCGACGGAGAGAAGATGAAGCCGCGGCGAAGGGAAGATCCGGAGCAGGTGAGTAAATTCTGATTTTGGTCTCCCGCGGATCTGGACGGCTTCCATAGGCTTCAATAGAAGCCCGCAGTAGCCGTCCCCGCGGGAGACCCGCACGAAAATGGAGCATGGTCCAGATTTTTTCATGCTCCATTTTTTTTTTTTAAATTCACTTTTATTGACCATCCCCGGGTATTTATCTACCCGCGGGTGGTCAATGCATCCCTATGGGATGCGGATCCGCGGACAGGAGAAGAGTTAAAATCCGCTGCGGATTTTAATTCTTCTTTTGCCCGTGGACATGAGGCCTGAGTGTGCGTGGGATCGACCATGTTAGCCTTGGGATTAGAGGAGGTGACATTCATAGAGCTCTATTACATTCATAGAATGCTGTTGGATTGCTTTATTACTAACAACTAGAGATGAGCGAGTATACTCACTAAGGCACATTACTCGAGCGAGTAGTGCCTTAGCCGAGTATCTCCCCGCTCATCTCTAAAGATTCGGGGGCGGGCGGGGAGTGGCGGGGGAGAGTGGGGAGGAACGGAGGGGAGATCTCTCTCTCCCTCTCTCCCCCCCGCTCCTCCCTGCTCCGCGCCGTAAATCACCTGTCACCAGAGCCGGCCCCCGAATCTTTAGAGACGTACAGGGAGATACTCGGCTAAGGCACTACTCGCTCGAGTAATGTCCCTTAGCGAGTATACTAGCTCATCTCTACTAACAACTTTTCCAGATGGCCTAGATAAGGCAGTCATTTTCAGATTTTTTTTGTATTGTTTTGTATGTTTGTGCAAATTTTACCATGTTATTTTTTAATGTTTTTCTAAATTTCAGGTTTTTTGTTTTTTTTTAGCCATGCTCCTATTGAATATGCATTGTTATGTCCAAATGTGCAAGTCGGATTATGTGTAAAGAAAGAATCATGCAGAAGACGTTTTTCCACTCATATGAAGATATCACATGGAGGATATGTTTGTAATCCCTCCATAAGGCAAAGCATGAAATTTGGATTAAAGTTGAAGAAAATATTATTCATATAGATTTTTAAATCATTTTATGTACTCCTTCATGAAATTAGAATATTTGTATGTATTAAAGATCCCTCATATGGCTGTGTAGTATTACATTATTCTATTATTCACTATTTTGTATTGTTTTTTGATGCTATTCTAGGTGGTTGATTTCTGGGAGGACCTATTTACATTTGTGCTAAATGTTAATATTTATTCAGGAATTTGGTTGCACATCATGTATGTGCTGGCCATTCCAATCTGAGTGTGCCGCTGGCATCCATATCTCCATGGCGACAACACGAGGATGTATAGCGTGTGCCTATGTGGTGACCTGGATGCGTGCACATGTTGGTTCGGAATGTATTTCATGGCATTGGTTGTGTTGGCTAATAAGCCCTGAAGGTGTATCAACTTATAAATGTGTTTATATACCTTCATTTTGGTTGCTTTTATTGCCTCCTGACAAAGCTTCCATAGGTAAAACGTGTTCGGACATTCTTTTAGCAGTGGTCCTCCAGGAATTACCATCATGAGCCAGGGAAGGTGTTTGACTTTAAGCGCGGCGGAATAACTTGGCGCTATACAAATAAAGATTATTATTATTTTATTATTATCATTATTATAATACATATAACCTTGATTGATAATACATTGTATTATATCTCCCTGGCTCCTCTTTTTTTCTGTTCCCCCCTTTTTCCATTATATCAAGGGCATACTGTATGTTGGGAATATTTATTGTTATTGATTTTAATTTGAAGCTAATGTTTCATCTGCGTTCTTTTGACACTCATACTTGCACTTTGTTTGCAGCTGTATTGGTTGTATACAGTATATGTCCTTTGCTGCTATATATTTTAATTACTTGATTACTTAATATGCACTTTATTATATGCACTTTTTTAATGATGCACTTAATTTTGTAATTGCCATCTTTTTGTGGGGGTTAACACAGCTTCTCCCTCCTGTTGATTTTTCTAAATGTATTTTTTGATATGGATATATTTTTTAAATTAAATAAAATTAAATTCAATAGTAAATAAAATTGAATCTATTGGTGTCTATTGGCTAGTATTTCCCTTGGAAGTCTGGTTTGAGGAACAAACAAATACTTGATCATTGTTTATTGGGCTGTTTATGCTGCAGAAAAATTTGTTGGCAGCATATCTCCATGTGTGAACGGGGGATGTGACTCTGCATTGACGATGATCGTACAGTGTAAGGGTGCATTCCCACGAACGTATATCGGCTCAGTTTTCACGCCGAGGGGTGGGAGGATGGACGAGCCAGGAGCAGGAACTGAGCTCCCGCCCCCTCTCTGCCTCCTCTCCGCCCCTCTGCACTATTTTCAATGGGGTGAGGCGGAACGGGGTGGGGCTAATTCTCGGCACTTAGCCCCGCCCCATCCTGCCTCCTTTCATTGCAAATAGTGCCGAGATGAGGACGACGTATATCAGCTCGGCGTGAAAACCAAGCCAATATACATTCGTGGGAATGCAGCCTAACAGTAATCTTTGATGTACATTATATAAATTAACAATTATGCTATTACTAGAGATGAGCGAGCGTACTCGTCCGAGCTTGATGCTCGTTCGAGCATTAGGGTACTCAAGATGCTCGTTACTCGAGACGAGCACCACGAGGTGTTCGAGTCACTTCCATTTTCTTCCCAGAAACGTTTGCGCCGTTTTCTGGCCAATAGAAACACAGGGAAGGCATTATAACTTCCTCCTGTGACATTCCAGCCCTATACCACCCCCCTGCAGTGAGTGGCTGGGAGATCAGGTGACACCCGAGTATATAAACTGGGGCCGGCCGCGGCTCGCCACAGATGCACGTTGAGAGACATTAGGGAAAGTGCCGTCCTGCTGTAGCTGCTATAGGGAGAGTATTAGGCTGTTATCTTCGTCTTCAAGAACCCCAACGGTCTTTCTTAGGGCCACATCTGACCGTGTGCAGTACTGTTGAGGCTGCTTTTAGCAGTTTTGCACATTTTTTTTTTGTATATCGGGTGTGCAGACCGTAGCGTCCTCAGTCTGCAGTCATTTTACTGAGTATAGGAGCAGTACTGGTGAGGCAGGGACAGTGGTACAGGGAAAGAGATATACTGGCTATATAGGCAGTGGGCTTTTTCAAAAAAATTGGAAAAAAAAATCTTTGGGCTGCCTGTGACCGTGTTCAGTTTACTGCGTGTCTGCTGGGGGTAGTAGTCGCTCACTATTACCCAACTAGGTGTTACTGCAGCCTTGCGCATAATTTTTTCTGGCTGCACTGTGCTTTCAATAACCACAGTCATCCTCCAACAGGGAAATCCATATACAGGCTATATAGGCAGTGGGCTTTTTCCCAAAAATTGGAAAAAAATACTATATTTGGGCTGCCTGTGACCGTCTTCAGTTTACTGCGTGTGTGCTGGGGGTAGTAGTCGCTCATTATTACCCAGCTAAGCCTGTGACAGTCTACAGTTTAATGCGTGTCTGCTGGGGGAAGTAGTTACTCATTAATACCCAGCCTTGCGCATAATTTTTTCTGGCTGCACTGTGCTTTCAATAACCACAGTCATCCTCCAACAGGGAAATCCATATACAGGCTATATAGGCAGTGGGCTTTTTCCCAAAAATTGGAAAACAATAGTATATTTTGGCTGCCTGTGACCGTCTTGATTTTACTGTGTGTGTGCTGGGGGTAGTAGTCGCTCATTATTACCCAGCTAAGCGTATGACCATCTACAGTTTACTGCGTGTCTGCTGGGGGTAGTAGTCGCTCATTAATACCCAGCCTTGCGCATAATTTTTTCTGGCTGCACTGTGCTTTCTATAACCACAGTCATCCTCCAACAGGGAAATCCATATACAGGCTATATAGGCAGTGGGCTTTTTCCCAAAAATTGGAAAAAAAATACTATATTTGGGCTGCCTGTGACTGTCTTCAGTTTATTGCATGTCTGCTGGAGGTAGTAGTCGCTCATTATTACCCAGCCAAGCCTCTGACTGTGTACAGTTTACTGCGTGTCTGCTGGGGGTAGTAGTCGCTCATTATTACCCAGCTAAGTGTTACAGCAGGCTTGCGCATTACTTGTTTCCTGGCTCTGCTGTGTCCATTACATGATCGCCGCCATCCTGCCAGAGGGAAAGAGTATACATATATACGCTGCATACGGTGTCTGTTTTTTCACCTCACCATTTAAAAAAATTGAAGCAAAATACTTAAGGCCTACCACTGGCCTTTGGCCACTTGACTGGTTCTTCGCTGTGAATTCCAGTAGCTCAGTCATACGCACCTAGGTCTGACTACAGGCTTGCGCATACTTGTTTCCTGGCTCTGCTGTGCGCTCCGTAAGCGAAGTCAGTCTCCAACCACAGGCCAATAGGCGGCACATTTAATTACAGCGTTCTGTTTCTGCACTACTGGTAATACACCAAGCTGAGGTGTAGGGGTAGGCCTAGAGGACGTGGACGCGGGCGAGGACGCGGAGGCCCAAGTCAGGGTGTGGGCACAGGCCGAGCTCCTGGTCCAGGTGTATCACAGCTGACTGCTGCGGGATTAGGAGAGAGGCAAGTTTCTGGGGGGGTCCAGATTCATCTCACAATTAATGGTTCCACGCGGTAGACCTTTCTTAGAAACTGAGCAGTGTCAGCAGGTCCTGTCGTGGATGGCAGAAAGTGCATCCAGCAAAGTATCCACCGTCACCACCCAGTCTTCTACGCCGTCCACTGCTGCATCCCTGAATCCTCTCGCTGCTGCTCCTCCCTTGTCCCAGCCTCCTCCCTCCCAGCAAATGACACATTCAGAAGAGCAGGCAGGCTCACCAGGAACTGTTCTCGGGTCCCGGCCTTGAGTGGGAAAAAATGGTTCCTCTCCCACCGGAGGAGTTTGTTGTGACCGATGCCCAACCTTTGGAAAGTTCCCGGGATCCGGGTGAGGAGACTGGGGACTTCCGGCAACTGTCTCAAGAGCTTTCAGTGGGTGAGGAGGACGATGACGATGAGACACAGTTGTCTATCAGTGAGGTAGTAGTAAGGGCAGTAAGTCCGAGGGAGGAGCGCACAGAGGATTCGGAGGAAGAGCAGCAGGACGATGAGGTGACTGATCCCACCTGGTTTGCTAAGCCTACTGAGGACAGGTCTTCAGAGGGGGAGGCAAGTGCAGCAGCAGGGCAGGTTGGAAGAGGCAGTGCGGTGGCCAGGGGTAGAGGCAGGGGCAGACCCAATAATCCACCAACTGTTTCCCAAAGCTCCCCCTCGCGCCATGCCACCCTGCAGAGGCCGAGGTGCTCAAAGGTGTGGCAGTTTTTCACTGACAGTGCAGACGACCGACGAACTGTAGTGTGCAAGGTTTGTCGCACCAAGATCAGCCGGGGAGCCACCACCACCAGCCTCACCACCACCAGCATGCGCAGGCATATGATGGCCAAGCACCCCCACAAGGTGGGACGAAGGCCGTTCACCGCCTCCGGTTTGCACCACTGCCTCTCCCCCTGTGCCCCAACCTGCCATTGAGATCTAACCCCCCTCTCAGGACACAGGCACGACCGTCTCCCGGCCAGCACCCACACCCTCACCTCCGCTGTCCTCGGCCCCATCCAGTAATGTCTCTCAGCGCAGCGTCCAGCCATCGCTAGCGCAACTGTTTGAGCGCAAGCGCAAGTACGCCGCCACGCACCCACACACTCAAGCATTAAATGTGCACATAGCCAAATTGATCAGCCTGGAGATGCTGCCGTATAGGCTTGTGGAAACGGAGGCTTTCAAAAACATGATGGCGGCGGCGGCCCCGCGCTACTCAGTTCCCAGTCGCCACTACTTTTCCCGATGTGCCGTCCCAGCCCTGCACGACCACGTCTCCCGCAACATTGTACGCGCCCTCACCAATGCGGTTAGTGGCAAGGTCCACTTAACTACAGACACGTGGACAAGCACAGGCGGGCAGGGCCGCTACATCTCCCTGACGGCACATTGGGTGAATTTAGTGGAGGCTGGGACAGAGTCAGAGCCTGGGACCGCTCACGTCCTACCCACCCCCAGAATTGCGGGCCCCGCTCGGTGGTGGTATGTTCGGCGGTGTATGCTTCTTCCACTAAAGCACCCTCCTCCTCCTCAACCTCTGTCTCGCAATCTAGATGTGTCAGCAGCAGCAGGACGTCGCCAGCAGTCGGTGTAGCGCGGCGTGGCAGCTCAGCGGTGGGCAAGCGTCAGCAGGCCGTGCTGAAACTACTCAGCTTAGGAGATAGGAGGCACACGGCCCACGAACTGCTGCAGGGTCTGACAGAGTAGACTGACCGCTGGCTTTCGCTGCTGAGCCTCCAACTGGGCATGGCCGTGTGTGACAACGGCCGTAACCTGGTGGCGGCTCGGCAGCCTCACACACGTGCCATGCCTGACCCACGTCTTTAATTTGGTGGTTCAGTGGTTTCTGAAAAGCTACCCACACTTGTCAGACCTGCTCGGAAAGGTGCGCCGGGTCAGCGCACATTTCCGCAAGTCCAACACGGACGCTGCCACCCTGCGGACCCTGCAACATCGGTTTCATCTGCCAGTGCACCGACTGCTGTGCGACGTGCCCACACGGAGGAACTCTACGCTCCACATGTTGGCAAGACTCTATGAGCAGCGTAGAGCTATAGTGGAATACCAACTCCAACATGGGCGGCGTAGTGGGAGTCAGCCTCCTCAATTCTTTACAGAAGAGTGGGCCTGGTTGGCAGCCATCTGCCAGGTCCTTGGAAACTTTGAGAAGTCTACCCAGATGGTGAGCGGCGATGATGCAATCATTAGCGTCACCATTCCTCTGCTATGCCTCTTGCGAAGTTCCCTGCAAAGCATAAAGGCAGACGCTTTGCGCTCTGAAACGGAGGTGGGGGGAAGACAGTATGTCGCTGGATAGTCAGAGCACCCTCATGTCTATATCTCAGCGCGTTGAGCAGGAGGAAGAGGAGGTGGAGGGGGAGGAGCCTGAGAAGGAGCAGGGGGAATAGACAGCTTGGCCCACTGCTGAGGGTACCCATGCTGCTTGCCTGTCATCCTTTCAGCATGTATGGCCTGAGGAGGAGGAGGAGGAGGAGGATCCTGAAAGTGATCTTCCTAGTGAGGACAGCCATGTGTTGCGTACAGGTACCCTGGCACACATGGCTGACTTCATGTTAGGATGCCTTTCTCGTGACCCTCGTGTTACACGCATTCTGGCCACTACGGATTACTGGCTGTACACACTGCTCGACCCACTGTATAAGGAGGACCTTTCCACTCTCATACCCGAAGAGGAAAGGGGTTCGAGAGTGATGCTATACCACAGGACCCTGGTGGACAAACTGATGGTAAAATTCCCATCCGACAGTGATAGTGGCAGAAGGCGCAGTTCCGAGAGCCAGGTAGCAGGGGAGGCGCAGAGATCAGGCAACATGTACAGCGCAGGCAGGGGAACATTCTCCAAGGCCTTTGCCAGCTTTATGGCTCCCCAGCAAGACTGTGTCACTGCTCCCCAGTCAAGGCTGAGTCGGCGGGAGCACTGTAAAAGCATGGTGAGGGAGTACGTAGCCAATCGCACGACCATCCTCCGTGACGCCTCTGCTCCGTACAACTACTGGGTGTCGAAGCTGGACACGTGGCCTGAACTCGCGCTGTATGCCCTGGAGGTGCTTGCTTGCCCTGCGGCTAGCGTCTTGTCAGAGAGGGTGTTTAGTGTGGCTGGGGGAATCATCACGGATAAGCGTACCCGCCTGTTAACTGACAGTGCCGACAGGCTTACAATCATAAAGATGAACAAAGCCTGGATTTCCTCAGACTTCTCTTCTCCACCAGCGGACAGCAGCGATACCTAAACAATACGTAGGCTCCACCCGCGGATGGAAGCATCGTTCTCTATCACCATAAAAAGCGGGGACCTTTTAGCTTCATCAATCTGTGTATTATATTCATCATCCTCCTCCTGCTCCTGAAACCTCACGTAATCACGCCGAATGGGCAATTTTTCTTAGGCCCACAAGGCTCAGTCATATTACTTTTGTAAACAATGTTTTTATGTTTCAATTCTCATTAAAGCGTTGAAACTTGCACCTGAACCAATTTTTATTTTAACTGGGCTGCCTCCAGGCCTAGTTACAAATTAAGCCACAGTAACCAAAGCGATTAACCCCTTCATGACATGGCCTATTTTGGCGTTGAGGACCAAGCGATTTTTTGGTATTTTTCCATCTCCATTTTTCAAAAGCCATAACTTTTTTATTTTTCCGTGGACGCGGCCGTATAAGGGCTTGTTTTTTGCGTGGCGAACTGTAGTTTTTATCGATGCCAATTTTGGGTACATAGACTATATTGTAAATTTTTTTTTTTTTTTTTAATGATAGCAGAGAGAGAAAACGCATCAATTCTGCCATAGATTTTCTTTTTTTTTTTACACCGTTAATCATGCAGCATAAATGAGACTTTCCATTTTTTCTGCAGACCGGTACGGTTACAACGATACCAAAATTCTAACATTTTTTTTAGGTTTTCCCACTTTTCTGCAATAAAAACCCTTTTTTTTGGAAATCTTTTTTCTATTCTAAATTGCTGCATTCAAAGTCACGTAACTTTTTTATTTTTTGATGTACAGAGCTCTATGAGGGCTTATTTTTTGCGAGACGAGCTGTAGATTTTATTGGTACCATTTTAGCGTACATACGACTTTTTTGATCACTTTTATTGCGTTTTTAGTGAGGCAAAATGCTAAAAATGAGCATTTTGCCTCAGTTTTTTAGCTTTTTTTTTAGCGTTTTTTTCGGTGCACAATCAAAAGCATGTGCAACTTATTGTACGCATCGTTACGGACGCGACAATACTTTTTTATTTTTCCGTGGACGCGGCCGTATAAGGGCTTGTTTTTTGCGTGGCGAACTGTAGTTTTTATCGATGCCAATTTTGGGTACATAGACTATATTGTAAATTTTTTTTTTTTTTTTTAATGATAGCAGAGAGAGAAAACGCATCAATTCTGCCATAGATTTTCTTTTTTTTTTTTTACACCGTTAATCATGCAGCATAAATGAGACTTTCCATTTTTTCTGCAGACCGGTACGGTTACAACGATACCAAAATTCTAACATTTTTTTTAGGTTTTCCCACTTTTCTGCAATAAAAACCCTTTTTTTTGGAAATCTTTTTTCTATTCTAAATTGCTGCATTCAAAGTCACGTAACTTTTTTATTTTTTGATGTACAGAGCTCTATGAGGGCTTATTTTTTGCGAGACGAGCTGTAGATTTTATTGGTACCATTTTAGCGTACATACAACTTTTTTGATCACTTTTATTGCGTTTTTAGTGAGGCAAAATGCTAAAAATGAGCATTTTGCCTCAGTTTTTTAGCTTTTTTTTTAGCGTTTTTTTCGGTGCACAATCAAAAGCATGTGCAACTTATTGTACGCATCGTTACGGACGCGACAATACCAAATATGTGGGGTTTTATTTTTTTTAAACCTTTTTTTATGCTAATCTGAGAAAAAGCATAAAAAATGGTTTTTTTACTCTTTTTTTTTACATTTTTTTAATTCATTTTTTAAATCTTTCTTTTTTTTACACTTTTTGTGTCCCTCTGAGGGACTTTAACCACTGCCCTGATGATCGCTGGTATAAGGCATGGCAGAGCTACTGCTCTCCCATGCCTTATCGCTCATACAGCGATCTCAGGCATAGGCAATACAGGACGCCAGTGTCTGGCGTCCTGTTGCCATGGTGACAGGCCGGGCTCTCGCGATGACATCGCGAGTTCCGGCCGGAGACACAGAGGGAGCCGCGCTCCCTCTGTGAACTCTTTCCCTGCCGCGATCTACTTAGATCGCGGCAGGGAAGGGGTTAAAAGTGGCGGGCGCATCTCCGATGTCCCCCCGCTGCTGCAGCGAGACGCCGGCTGTGACTGACAGCCGGCTCCCGCTGCGGGATAGCGCTGGATCATATGTGATCCCGCGCTATCTCCAGGACGTAAGTTTACGCCCTGTTGCGGGAAGTACCCCGCTCCCAGGACGTAAACTTACGCCCTGCAGCGGGAAGGGGTTAATGGGTTTCACCTGCCCTCTTGGTTGGGCATGGGCAATTTTTCTGAGGTACATTAGTACAGTTGGTACACCAATTTTTTTGGGCCCTCGCCTACAGTGTAATCCTAGTAATTTTTATGGGCTTCACCTGCACTCATGGTACAGCAAGGTGTGTGGGGTTGGCCTACACTTTTGCTACATAAATGTAACTGGGGCCTTGTCTATACTGCAACGACTGAAATGTGAAAGACTGTTATCTCGCTAAACTGCTGCAACGGGAATGTTACTGTGGCCTGTCTTGACTGCTACTACTACTGAAATGGAACTAATACTGTGCTCCCCCTATACTGCTGCTAGTGATATGTTACTGGGGCCTGTCTAGATTGCTACTAGAGATGAGCGAACGTACTCGTCCGAGCTTGATATTCGTGCGAATGTTAGGGTGTTTGGGATGCTCGTTACTCTTAACGAGCACCACGCGGTGTTCCGGTTACTTTCAGTTTCCTCTCTGAGACGTTAGCGCGCTTTTCTGGCCAATTGAAAGATAGGGAAGGCATTACAACTTCCCCCTGTGACGTTCAAGGCCTATACCACCCCCCTGCTGTGAGTGGCTGGGGCGATCAGATGTCACCCGAGTATAAAAGTCGTCCCCTCCCGCGGCTCGCCTCAGACGCTTGTGACTGAGTTAGCTGAGGGAAAGTGCTGCTGCTGGTGCTGCTGTAGGGAGAGTGTTAGGAGTGAGTGTAGGCTTCAAGAACCCCAACGGTCCTTCTCAGGGCCACATCTATCCGTGTGCAGTACTGTGGAGGGTGCTGTTAGCAGTGTTGCACAAATTTTTTTTTTTTCAAAATCGTCAGTCTGCAGAGCATTGCGCCTTGCAGTAATACTACAGGGACAGAAGTGGTGCTTAGGTAGGGAGAGTGTTAGGAGTGAGTGTAGGCTTCAAGAACCCCATGGTCCTTCTTAGGGCCACATCTATCCGTGTGCAGTACTGTGCAGGCTGCTGTTAGCAGTGTTGCATATTTTTTTCTTTTCAAAATCGGCAGTCTGCAGAGCATTGCGCCTTGCAGTAATACTACAGGGACAGAAGTGGTGCTTAGGTAGGGAGAGTGTTAGGAGTGAGTGTAGCCTTCAAGAACCCCAACGGTCCTTCTTAGGGCCACATCTATCCGTGTGCAGTACTGTGCAGGCTGCTGTTAGCAGTGTTGCATATTTTTTTCTTTTCAAAATCGGCTGTCTGCAGAGCATTGCGCCTTGCAGTAATACTACAGGGAGAGAATTGTGTAGGCAGGGCCAGAAGACATATATTATTGATTGAATATAGTCAGTGGGCCCTCCGTTTCCAAAAAAGGGAAACATTCTATTTGTCCTGCAGGCTTGCGCCAATTTATTTGCTGCCTGTGAAAAGTCTCCGCTCTGCTGCACTTCATATAACTGCATTTCTGTGCAACACATATCTTATCTGATTGAATATAGTCAGTGGGCCCTCTGTTTCCCAAAAAGGGAAACATTCTATTTGTCCTGCAGGCTTGCGCCAATTTATTTGCTGCCTGTGAAAAGTCTCCGCTCTGCTGCACTTCATATAACTGCATTTCTGTGCAACACATATCTTATCTGATTGAATATAGTCAGTGGGCCCTCCGTTTCCAAAAAAGGGAAACATTCTATTTGTCCTGCAGGCTTGCGCCAATTTATTTGCTGCCTGTGAAAAGTCTCCGCTCTGCTGCACTTCATATAACTGCATTTCTGTGCAACACATATCTTATCTGATTGAATATAGTCAGTGGGCCCTCCGTTTCCCAAAAAGGGAAACATTCTATTTGTCCTGCAGGCTTGCGCCAATTTATTTGCTGCCTGTGAAAAGTCTCCGCTCTGCTGCACTTCATATAACTGCATTTCTGTGCAACACATATCTTATCTGATTGAATATAGTCAGTGGGCCCTCCGTTTCCCAAAAAGGGAAACATTCTATTTGTCCTGCAGGCTTGCGCCAATTTATTTGCTGCCTGTGAAAAGTCTCCGCTCTGCTGCACTTCATATAACTGCATTTCTGTGCAACACATATCTTATCTGATTGAATATAGTCAGTGGGCCCTCCGTTTCCCAAAAAGGGAAACATTCTATTTGTCCTGCAGTCTTGCGCCAATTTATTTGCTGCCTGGGAAATCACTGGTAATACAGCATGCTGAGGGGTAGGGGTAGGCCTATAGGACGTGGACGCGGGCGAGGACGCGGAGGCCCAAGTCAGGGTGTGGGCACAGGCCGAGCCAGTGCGGTGGCCAGGGGTAGAGGCAGGGCCAGACCGAATAATCCACCAACTGTTTCCCAAAGCGCCTCCTCGCGCCATGCCACCCTGCAGAGGTCAAGGTGCTCTACGGTGTGGCAGTTTTTCACAGAGACGCCTGACGACCGACGAACAGTGGTGTGCAACCTTTGTCGCGCCAAGATCAGCTGGGGAGGCACCACCAACAACATGCGCAGGCATATGATGGCCAAGCACCCCACAAGGTGGGACGATGCCCGTTCACCGCCTCCGGTTTGCACCACTGCCTCTCCCCCTGTGCCCCAACCTGCCACTGAGATCCAACCCCCCTCTGAGGACACAGGCACTACCGTCTCCTGGCCTGCACCCACACCCTCACCTCCGCTGTCCTCGGCCCCATCCAGCAATGTCTCTCAGCGTAGCGTCCAGACGTCGCTAGCGCCACAGTTTGAGCGCAAGCACAAGTACGCCGCCTCGCACCCGCACGCTCAAGCGGTAAACGTGCACATTGCAAAATTGATCAGCCTAGAGATGCTGCCGTATAGGCTTGTGGAAACGGAGGCTTTCAAAAGCATGATTGCGGCGGCGGCCCCGCGCTACTCGGTTCCCAGTCGCCACTACTTTTCCTGATGTGCCGTCCCAGGCCTGCATGACCACGTCTCCCGCAACATTGTACGCGCCCTCACCAACGTGGTTACTGCCAAGGTCCACTTAACAACAGACACGTGGACAAGCACAGGCGGGCAGGGCCACTATATCTCCCTGACGGCACATTGGGTGAATTTAGTGGAGGCTGGGACAGAGTCAGAGCCTGGGACCGCTCACGTCCTACCCACCCCCAGAATTGCGGGCCCCAGCTCGGTGGTGGTATCTGCGGGGGTGTATGCTTCCTCCACTAAACCACTCTCCTCCTCCTCCTACGCAACCTCTGTCTCGCAATCAAGATGTGTCAGCAGCAGCACGTCGCCAGCAGACGGTGTCACGCGGCGTGGCAGCACAGCGGTGGGCAAGCGTCAGCAGGCCGTGCTGAAACTACTCAGCTTAGGAGATAAGAGGCACACGGCCCACGAACTGCTGCAGGGTCTGACAGAGCAGACCGACCGCTGGCTTGCGCCGCTGAGCCTCCAACCGGGCATGGTCATGTGTGACAACAGCCGTAAGCTGGTGGCAGCTTTGCAGCTCGGCAGCCTCACGCACGTGCCATGCCTGGCCCATGTGTTTAATTTGGTGGTTCAGCGGTTTCTGAAAAGCTACCCCCACTTGCCATACCTGCTCGGAAAGGTGCGCCAGCTCTGCGCACATTTCCGCAAATCACACACGCACGCTGCCACCCTGCGGACCCTGCAACATCGGTTTAATCTGCCAGTGCACCGACTGCTGTGCGACGTGCCCACACAGTGGAACTCTACGCTCCACATGTTGGCCAGACTCTATGAGCAGCGTAGAGCTATAGTGGAATACCAACTCCAACTTGCGCGGCGCAGTGGGAGTCAGCCTCCTCAATTATTTACAGAAGAGTGGGCCTGGTTGGCAGCCATCTGCAAGGTCCTTGGAAAATTTGAGGAGTCTACCCAGATGGTGAGCGGCGATGCTGCAATCATTAGCGTCACCATTCCTCTGCTATGCATCTTGAGAAGTTCCCTGCAAACCATAAAGGCAGACGCTTTGCGCTCGGAAACGGAGGCGGGGGAAGACAGTATGTCGCTGGATAGTCAGAGCACCCTCCTGTCTATATCTCAGCGCGTTCAGGAGGAGGAGGAGGAGCATGAGGAGGATGAGGAGGAGGGGGAAGAGACAGCTTGGCCCACTGCTGACGGTACCCATGCTGCTTGCCTGTCATCCTTTCAGCGTGTATGGCTTAAGGAGGAGGAGGAGGAGGAGGATCCTGAAAGTGATCTTCCTAGTGAAGACAGCCATGTGTTGCGTACAGGTACCCTGGCACACATGGCTGACTTCATGTTAGGATGCCTTTCTCGTGACCCTCGCGTTACACGCATTCTGGCCACTACGGATTACTGGGTGTACACACTGCTCGACCCACGGTATAAGGAGAGCCTTTGCACTCTCATTCCCGAAGAGGAAAGGGGTTCGAGAATGATGCTATACCACAGGGCGCTGGTGGACAAACTGATGGAAAACTTCCCATCCGACAGCGCTAGTGGCAGAAGGCGCAGTTCCGAGGGCCAGGTAGCAAGGGAGGCGCAGAGATCAGGCAGCATGTACAGCGCAGGCAGGGAAACATTCTCCAAGGCCTTTGCCAGCTTTATGGCTTCCCAGCAAGACTGTGTCACCGCTCCCCGGTCAAGGCTGAGTTGGCGGGAGCACTGTAAAAGGATGGTGAGGGAGTACGTAGCCGATTGCAGCACCGTCCTCGGTGACGCCTCTGCCCCCTACAACTACTGGGTGTTGAAGCTGGACACGTGGCCTGAACTCGCGCTGTATGCCCTGGAGGTGCTTGCTTGTCCTGCGGCTAGAGTCTTGTCAGAGAGTGTGTTTAGTGTGGCTGGGGGAATCATCACGGATAAGCGTACCCACCTGTCAACCGACAGTGCCGACAGGCTTACACTCATCAAGATGAACAAAGCCTGGATTTCCCCAGACTTCTCTTCTGCACCAGCGGACAGCAGCGATACCTAAGCAATACGTAGGCTGCACCCGCGGATGGAAGCATCGTTCTCTCTCACCATCCAAAACGGGGACATTTCTGCTTTATCAATCTGTGTATAATATTCATCCTCCTCCTCCTGCTCCTCCTCCTGAAACCTCACGTAATGACGCCGAACGGGCAATTTTTCTTAGGGCCACAAGGCTCACTCATATAATTAAAAAAAAAATTTTTTTTATACGTTTCAATGCTCTTAAAAGCGTTGAAACTTTAACTTGAACCAATTTTTCGTTAAACTGGGCTGCCTCCAGGCCTAGTTACCACTTAAGCCACATTAACCAAAGCGATTAATGGGTTTCACCTGCCCTCTTGGTTGGCCATGGCCAATTTCTCTGATGTACATTAGTACTGTTGATACAGCAATTTATGTGGGCCCTCGCCTACAGTGTAATCCAATAAATTTTTAGCCCACCTGCATTACAGCTGACGTTACATCCGCTGTGTTGGGCAATGCAATGGGATATTTTTATGTACCGCCGGTGGCTTCCTGGCACCCACCCATGCTGTGGGTCCACAGAGAATTCTAAATGCATCTGTTTCCACTTCTAAAGAACCCCAGTCTGACTGGGGCATGCAGTGTGGGCCGAAGCCTACCTGCATTAAGCACGACATTACTACCTCAGCTGTGTTGGGCAATGCAATGGGATATTTTTATGTACTGCCGGTGGGTTCCAGGGAGCCACCCATGCTGTCGGTCCACAGGGACTTCACAATAGGTTGTTGTACCTGCCTGTGTCTATGAATTAAAAACCGCGGTCTGACTGGGGCATGCAGACACCCTGACAGAATGAATAGTGTGTGGCACATAGGTTCCCCATTGCTATGCCCACGTGTGCAGCTCCTGATGGCGGTGGCACAGGATTATATTTCTCATTGCTTCTGTACAGCATTGTGGGCTATCGCCCCGCCCCTTTTAAAGAGGGTCGCTGCCTAGCCGTGCCAACCCTCTGCAGTGTGTGCCTGCGGTTCCTCGTCATGGCAGACGCACTTATAAATAGACATGAGGGTGGTGTGGCATGAGGGCAGCTGAAGGCTGCGCAGGGACACTTTGGTGTGCGCTGGGGGGGGGTTGGTCAGCATGTAACCCAGGAGAAGTGGCAGCGGAGTGTCATGCAGGCAGTGATTGTGCTTTGTTGTAGGTATTGTGGTGCTTAGCTAAGGTATGCCATGCTAATGAGGGCTTTTCAGAAGTAAAAGTTGTTGGGAGGGGGGGGGGGCACTCTTGCCGGTATTGTGGCTTAATAGTGGGACCTGTGAACTTGAGATGCAGCCCAACATGTAGCCCCTCGCCTGCCCTATCCGTTGCTGTGTCGTTCCCATCACTTTCTTGAATTGCCCAGATTTTCACACATGAAAACCTTAGCGAGCATCGGCGAAATACAAAAATGCTCGGGTCGCCCATTGACTTCAATGGGGTTCGTTACTCGAAATGAACCCTCGAGCATCGCGATAATTTCGTCCCGAGTAACGAGCACCCGAGCATTTTGGTGCTCGCTCATCTCTAATTGCTACTACCGTACTACTGAAATGGAACTAATACTGTGCTCCCCCTAAACTGCTGCTAGTGATATGTTACTGTGTCCTGTCTAGACTGCAACTACTACTGAAATGGAACTAATACTGTGCTCCCCCTATACTGCTGCTTCGGAATTGTTACCGAAGCCTGAGTTGACTGCTACTATTACTGAAATGGAACTAAGACTGTACTCCCCCTATACTGCTGCTAGTGATATGTTACTGGGGCCTGTCTAGACTGCTAGTACTACTGAAATGGAACGAATACTGTGCTCCCCCTATACTGCTGCTAGTGATATGTTACTGGGGCCTGTCTAGACTGCTACTATTACTGAAATGGAACTAAGACTGTGCTCCCCCTCTACTGCTGCTAGTGATATGGGTAACCTGCTTCCAATCCCTTGGTGCTATCTGAGCAGCAGTGTTTTCTAACTACTACTGAAATGGAACTAATACTGTGCTCCCCCTATACTGCTGCTTCGGAATTGTTACCGGTCCCTGTCTTGACTGCTACTATTACTGAAATGGAACTAAGACTGTGCTCCCCTATACTGTTGCTTCGGAATTGTAACTGGGGCCTGTCTTGACTGCTACTATTACTGAAATGGAACTAAGACTGTGCTCCCCCTATGCTGCTGCTAGTGATATGTTACTGGGGCCTTTCTAGACTGCTACTACTACTGAAATGGAACTAATACTGTGCTCCCCCTATACTGCTGCTTCGGAATTGTTACTGGGGCCTGTCTTGACTGCTACTATTACTGAAATGGAACTAAGACTGTGCTCCCCCTCTACTGCTGCTAGTGATATGTTACTGGGGCCTGTCTAGACTGCTACTACTACTGAAATGGAACTAATACTGTGCTCCCCCTATACTGCTGCTAGTGATATGTTACTGGGGCCTGTCTAGACTGCTACTACTACTGAAATGGAACTAATACTGTGCTCCCCCTATACTGCTGCTAGTGATATGTTACTGGGGCCTGTCTAGACTGCTACTACTACTGAAATGGAACTCATACTGTGCTCCCCCTATACTGCTGCTAGTGATATGTTACTGGGGCCTCTCTATACTGCTACTACTACTGAAATGGAACTCATACTGTGCTCCCCCTATACTGCTGCTAGTGATATGTTACTGGGGCATCTCTATACTGCTACTACTGAAATATTACTAATACTAGGCTCTCCCTATACTGCTGCCACGGAATTGTTACAGGGCCCTGTCTATTCTGCTACTACTGAAATGGAACTAATACTGTGCTCCCCCTATACTGCTGCTAGTGATATGTTACTGGGGCCTCTCTATACTGCTACTACTGAAATATTACTAATACTAGGCTCTCCCTATACTGCTGCCACGGAATTGTTACTGAGGCCTGTCTATTCTGCTACTACTGAAATGCTGCTAATGCTAGCCTCTGCGCAGCCTGACTAGGGCTTGCATTGTGGGCCGAAGCCAACCTGCATTTCTTCTCGCATTCCATCAGCTCTAAGGGAGGCACTGCAATGGAATATATTTATGTACCGTCGGTGGGTTCCAGGGAGCCACCCATCCTTTTGGGTGCACGCAGACATACCATAGGGGAATTCGTCCTATCTGTGACAAATCTTAATTACCCAGACTGACTGGGGCATGCAGTGTGGGCCGAAGCCAACCTGCATTTCTTCTGACGTGCCATCAGCTATGAGGGGTACTGCTATGGGAATTATTTATGTACTGCCTGTGGCTTCCTGGGACCCACCCCTGCTGTGGGTGCACACAGACTTCCCATAGTGGAGTTCTACCTACCTGTGACTATGAAAATAACCCAGCCTGCGTGACTAGGGCTTGCAGTGTGGCCCGAAGCCAACCTTCCTTTCTTCTCGCGTTATCTTAGCTTTAAGGGAGGCACTGCAATGGTATTTTTTTTTTTGGTACTGTCGGTGGCTTCCTCGGAGCCACCCCTGCTGTGGGCGCACATTTAGTTCCCATCGCGGTGCTTTACCTGTCTGCCACTAATACACTGAGTGACTTGGAAAGGGGGCATAGTGCAGATGGCTTTCCCCTTGCAGTGTGGATTGAGCCACCTGACACCTAGACAGAATGAACACTGTGTGGGCACATGGATACCCCATCGCTACGTAACTCTTGGCGACATTTACAGCTCCTGACGGAGGTGGCACGGGATTGGAATGAAGATCGAACGTCAATTTGTCAGTGATTCTCAACTGCATTGTGGGCTATTGCCCCACCCCTTTTAAAGGGGGCCGCTACCAGGCCCTGCCAACCCTCTGCAGTGTGTGCCTCTGGTTCCTCCTCATCACAGAGGCAATTATAAATTTACATGAGGGTGGTGTGGCTATGAAGTGAGCGTGTGGCATGGGGGCAGCTGAAGGGAGTGCAGTGACACTTTTGTGTGTGCAGCAGACGCTGGGTCGTGTGGGGCGGTTGGGCAGCATGTTCCCCAGGAGAAGTGGCAGTGGAGTGTCATGCAGGCAGTGATTGTGCTTTGTTGGAGGTAGTGTGGTGCTTAGGTAAGGTATGCCTTGCTAATGAGGGTTTTTCAGAAGTAAAAATTGTTGGGAGGGAGGGGGGCCCACTCTTGCCGCTATTGTGGCTTAATAGTGGGACCTGGGAACTTGAGATGCAGCCCAACATGTAGCCCCTCGCCTGCCCTATCCGCTTCTGTGTCGTTCCCATCACTTTCTTGAATTTCCCAGATTTTCACAAATGAAAACCTTAGCGAAGCATAGGTCCCATACAAAAATGCTTGGGTCGCCCATTGACTTCAATGGGGTTCGTTACTCGAAACGAACCCTCGAGCATCGCGGGAAGTTCGACTCGAGTAACGAGCACCCGAGCATTTTGGTGCTCGCTCATCTCTAGTTATTACATTATAATTGGTAATCCCACTTTAAAAGTCCCCCATTTGCCCCTACATTTTACAAATATGGTTAAGAGCTGTTCCATGTAAAATCCCATCAGAAGACAAGGGGGCGTTACTTTTATCTAGAGAAAAAGCTAAATTGTCAAATGTATAAATGGTTCTACACTATAAGAATGGTGAATTTGTTCAATGCCCTATTTCAGGAGCTACCGCGTTTCCCCAAAAATAAGACAGTGTCTTATATTAATTTTTGTTCAAAAAGGTTTAACTTTCTTACATGTATAGCTGCCTGGACACTATTTAAATTGACTTTTTTTTAATTAACTGTTAGCTGGGTTTAATTTTGGAGTAGGGATTATATTTCAAGCATCCTCAAAAAGCCTGAAAAATCTTTTTGCATCCTCCAAAATTCTGGAAAATCATGCTATGTCTTATTTGCAGGGAAACAGGGTAGTAACAGTTTATGGCTTCCAAAAAGGCTATAGCCTCACTCACGCAAGCATATTTTTGGTCCACATTACGTGCATATTTGTTACGCAATACGGAGCGCATAAGCCTTGACATTTATTGCCATATTCAAACCTGTATATTTCCTATGTGCATGAAAAAAATAGCAGCATGTCCTATTTTGGTGCCTATTATTTGTGTAATATGCCTATTCTAGTCTATAGGTGCGTAAAATATGCAATTATATATTTTTTTTCTGCATATTTTACACAGGTTACTAGAAGACCAGAGGAGGAGGGGAAAAATACGAAAAGTGGGAATTTCTGAGACTGTACAAATGAGGTGCAGCACAGAGAAGTGATAAAACAATAGGAAATACAGACATGGGCAAACTGATTGCTGTGATTGAGCAGCACATTTTGTTTGGCATTTCAACTGCCAAGGCTACCAAGATATGCGATGCCCAGTCTTTGCCATGCCTGATATAGCCAAAAAGACACACCCAAACGAATGTGAGTTGGCTTCAGCATTGAAAAAAAAGATGTCAGTATTTTAAATATGTGTACTATCTATGCTTTATTTTTTGTATCTCTCAACATTTTGCATATGTTTGCAATGCCAGTGCCAGATGTCTTGGCACTGCAGTAACGTTAAGATGTCTCTTGCACCGGTTTTTAAATTAGCGAGTCTGTTAATTTTTACTTCATGCTTTGCTTTTGTTTGATGTTTTTATTTAGTTATTTCAAAAAGTGAAAACATTTGTTTAGTTATTGTGATGCAATTACTTAGAAAATATTCCACATATCCTAATGTTTGCTGCATTCTTTTACAATCATTTTACAGTGGATGAGTTGAAGAAAAGTGGTGAAGTGCTTGGGACCAATTTTGGTGCGATTATCCCGAAAAAGAACCCAGTGGCTACGAGAAAACTAAAGAGACCTTTTTCTATCTCCATCAACTTATGCTTATGTTTTTAAGAAAAGTTGTTAACTTACAGCTGCATTTTATTTTGCTTTTCTTTATTTTTAAAAACTATGATAAAAAAATAAAAGCCAAACAGAGCTAAAAAGACTGCCCCAATTTTACATCTCAAACAAATATTTAAAGTGGAAGGCGCTGCTTAAGTTCAATTTGACTGCATGCATTTCTTTATAAATTTCGGCCAACACTCTTCCATTTTTTGGCCAATCCTTCCATTGTTAAACCAACAATGCTGGATTTTGCAGTAGCAGAGCACTTAGCTTGCCAGTCTAAACGTTAGGCAAGCATTTTTGAGAATTCATACTTCATTATAAAAAAACAACATAATCTAAATTCACCCTTTAAAAAGCATATGTCCTACGGCCTTATGCTTTACACATTTAGCACAAGCGACAGTCTGGAAACTGAAGGAGTGTTGGAGGAAACTTTAATGGAGCATGTGACCTCTCCAGGAACAGTATCCACAACTTCTCCTTATGGCCCTGATGAAGCCCCGAGGACAACACAGACTACATTAGTCCCCAATTTGCAGATGGCTACTACCCAACTTGGAGCTCTGAAAAGACCACGGCCGTCTACTTCATGAAGTTCTGCAGCATCCAAAGTTGCCGCCACTGTGGCAACTCAGATGCAGATGTGGGTCTTGCAATTGCTGAAGTCCTACCAGAATGAGGACTGATCCGATGTATTTGGGTGCACAGTGAACAAAAGTCTTCACATAATTCCAGAGGAATATGTGATAGCCGCACATAGAGCCCTGATGACTGTTTTGGACTTATGTACTCCACCAGTTCATGTGCCCCATTAACTTTTTTGCTGTAATAGACAACTGCCATCATTTTCGGTTCCAGCCTCTAGCTGTGTCAATTTATTGACCTACCTTCAGATTTGTGTTTCATGACCAGGGACATGTTTCACAATATGGTGATAGATATGGCGACACTATGCATGGGCAAGCTACCTCGGACCCAGCAGTAGGGGAAAGATACTCCACAACTGCCCAATTGTAAGGCCAACATTATTCTGGCAACATGGTCCAAGAAACTAGTCTTGGATCCGTACAGTCATCTCACCTAGGGTCCTGTTCTACTGAGCTTTAATTTTTTTTATATAGTCTTTTGTAATTATTGTTTGTAATTTCGAAAAGTTTGGGCTAATATGTGACTCAATTCATGATTTTGGTGTACGATCTTTGCACTTTTAGTTTTGTCTTCTACCCCTTTAACCACTTAACAATCTTCATTCAACTTCTTGCTTTATTGAGATAATCAAAACTCATTTAGTGAAAAATTATGCATGATTTTAATGACAAACCCTAATTGGTTCATTTTTCATATCATCCAGACAGAACAAAAAGATCTTTTACATGGAACTGTCGGGCGCAGATGTGCCTCAGTCGTCCCAGCAATGATTGCTCCTGTGCATTTACAGTATCAGTTCAGCCCACCTACCTCCATTCACAGTAAACAGGCTGTCGTTTATAGATGAATGACTGCCTGTTTACAAGAACAGATAGTTTGATTTTGCATGCCTACACAATCTGAACCACAAGTTAGTTATCGTTCATTGTACAGATCATTTAGACACTGACACTGAATGATTATCATTCAGATTCCCTCAATCCAGCGAGAATCTGAACAATAATCATTTAGTGTAAAAGGGCCCATACCATGAAGTGCCAGTGTAAAACAGGAAGTCGTTAAGTTATTAATGAATGCCAGTTTTATGTGAATGGTTTCTGGCAGACTGAATAAGTCCCGCTCCGCCTACATTCGCTAATCAGTGATTGCTCCTGTGTGAAAGCACTAAAGCGATCAGCCGTGGGATGGCGGACAGAAGCTTCTGAGCCAGACATTCATTCCATGGAACATTATTTGCATTAAAGAAAAAGCCTAATGCTGTTTGTCTGCTCCAACGACACCACATCTGATTGCAGGCAAGCCAAAAACTCTCCTTGTAATGCAAAAATCTGTAAGCTGCCAGTACAAAGAGCACAGTGCTCTGTTATTTGGATACCTCTATTGTATGCCACCATAAATCAAATTATGATCCAAATTGCGAATTAGCTGCCTAGCAGTGGCACAAAAAAGAGGTTGCCGGGTTACAGTGCGCGTCTTTACTTTACCTTTTGTCTCATAACTTTGGTGATGGGTGACAACACATGAGCTAATCTGTTGTTTTTAACAAATGTTTTATTACATTTATGTTATCAGTAGAGAAAGAAACTAGACACATTTTTGCACAAAAAAAAATATAATGAAGTATTGGCTTACAAGTTGATCCTCTCCCATATTGTAACTCACCTTGCAAAAATTATTTAGAACAATGCAGGCTTGCATCACCACACACACCCATTCTCAGGTTCCATTTGAATAGGGCCCTGGAATACTCTCCACTTACTGGTAAGAATCCCAAAGGCGCATTTGACAAAATGTTGAGCACTTGTGAGATAGTCATTAAGAATATGTCTCCTGATGTTCAACCCTATGGATGAAAATGGGAGCATCACATGGGTTGTCAAGCCAAAGCCCTCATCCGCCGCAGTTACAAGTGAGGGTGGCGGACTTGAAGAACCAGGAAGCATGTGTTGTTCTGGCAGGGACAGCTGGTTGTGTAGAAGCTGCTGACCAATTATGGAAGCCCTGAAACTGCAAACATGCGCTGTGCTCCCATGGGACTCAATATCAACAATTATAAACCAATAAATTGTTTTATCAGTGAACGTCAACAGAGCTACCAAGAAATCCTGTTTATAATTGTAATATCAGGACCCTGAGTACAGCGGCTTATTCACACAGATGTGCTTGCCATCCAGTGCACCTTTGCAGTTCAGAAACTGTGCTGCAGCTTGAAAACCATCACCGATGTCCATCCAGTCTTCCTCAGAGGGCAGAGCCATCACCAACATCTTCAGCTGCTGCCAAATCATGCCATAAGTTTTCCTAGCGATCCCCAAAATGGTGAAGCTACCCAACAGAAAATTGAAATGCAGCAAAGCAAATGAGTTCCTGTTGACGAGGAATCTCAAACAAACAGCAAAAAAACAAGTTAATAAGGGGACATAACACACTGACCTGTGTGCTAGCATGCCAGGAAAAATAGGACTCTACACTGTACTATTACATTGGAGAGACATAGTAACATTACAAAATACAAAACTCCATGTTCTTACCTCAGGGTGATAAGGAGACGTTCTTCATGTCAGCGTAGCTCAGTTCAGGATGCGCATTCTCTTGCAGCCCACCAAAGGATGTGCCTAACAGACAGCAGGAGTGAACTTGTCAGGATGTTGCTTCAAGTGGCTGTAGAGGCTTCCAAAATGGCCCTTACAGGCATGTTGGAACACCTGAGGGTGAACCCAGAACCTCCACCTCTTCATTCCATGTTTTTCCTCCAGCATTGAATTTGGCTCTCCAAAGGTGAAAGACAGTAGCTAAGCCAAAAGAATGTAATCTTCCAGAGAATACATCATCTCAAGACCGAAACTACCTTACAACTCACAAAGAAATACAGGAAAGCAGTGGAAGCACAAGAAAATGGTAACTTTCTGGTCATGTGGCCATTTAATGGGCATTTTCAGTGGGTTGGAACAGCTCTGACATCATTTCAGCCTGCTTGCATTATGTATGCAGGCAATATGTACGCAGAAAATATGTATGTGCAGCAAATATGCAGTAAAATGCATATGCTTATGCAGTAAAAATGCTGCGGGTTTTTTTGTGCAACAAATACATATAATTTGCATAGGATAACTTCTTATATGCGTCCTGAGCCCTTTCTAGAGTATAAAGATTAAAAGAAAACGCATTACAATATACAGCAGAAGTGGTTGCAACAAATACGAATGAAATGTATCAACCTATCCCATTGTCTTCAGGTTCAGAGGCAGACCACATTTACCGATAAGGTAATATATAAATCTGAGTATTTCACCTGCCCAGAGCCCATAATGTGTTGCATCCCCGAATGACCATGACAGAAAGGACATAAGTAGTGAGAATTAAGTAGCTGAAACAATGACTGCAAATCTGGCTGCTATTTGCTTTTGGTTTGAAGATAACTGTATGGAAAGACTAATGGGCCATTTACAGAAGGACCGTACCTCAAGGCCGAAAAAAAACATATATCCATTTAGCTCAGCCTATTATCCCCCCTACCTCCCCAATGTTGATTCAGAGTAAGACAAAAAAAAAACAATGAGATTGAAGCCAATTTTTTTCCCATTTAAGGGGGAAAAAATTCCTTCCTGAAACCAATCAGAATAATCCCTGGATCAACAACCCTTCTGAAGCTATTAATAACATATAATATATATATTGTATCACTCAAGAAAGACGTCCAGGCCCCTCTTGAGCTCTTTTATTGAATTTGCCATCACCACGTCCTCAGACAGCGAGTTCCATAGTCTCATTGCTCTTACAGTAAAGAACCCCCTTCTATGTCAGTGCAGAAACCTTCTTTCCTATAGACATAGAGGATGCCTGTTTGTCACTATTATAGTCCTGGGTATAAATAGACTGTTGGAAAGATCTCTATATTGTCCCCTGATATATTTATACATAGTTATTAGAGATGAGCGAGCATACTCGTCCGAGCTTGATGCTCGTTCGAGTATTAGGGTGCTCGAGATTCTCGTTACTCGAGACAAGCACCACGCGGTGCTTGTCTCGATTAAACGAGCACTGACCATTGAATTCAATGGAGCCGGCAATACAGCCGGCAATACAGCCGGCTCCATTGAAAGCAATGGGCTGCCAGCTAGCGCGGGATGAATTTTCGGGAAGGGCTTAAAAATATAAGCCCTTACCTGAAAATCATCCTAAAATGTGTAAAAAGTAAAAAAAAAAAAATACTCACCTTGTCCCAGCAGAACGATGTTAGCCCATTGAATTCAATGGAGCCGGCAATACAGCCGGCTCCATTGAAAGCAATGGGCTGCCGGCGATCGCACAATGAATTTTTGGGAAGGGCTTAAATATATAAGCCCATCCCTGCAATTCATCCAGAAATGTGAAAAAATTAAAAAAAATATATACTCACCTGGTCCCGGCAGACGGAGTTCAGCTGCGGCCAGCTGGCAGTTCTCCTGAACTGCTCTCTGTAGTATTCAGCAGCCGGGGATTTAAAATCCCCGCCTGCTGAATGAGCTGCCTGATTGGTCACAGCCTGACCAATCAGAGGCAGATCTCACTCACACCCATTCATGAATTCATGAATGGGTGAGTGAGTGCTGCCTCTGATTGGCTCAGCGCAGCTCTCAGCTGAATGACAGCAGTTCAGCACCACAGTGCAGGGGACAGCAGGAGAAGACGTGGCTGTGCCCCGGCAGCTGAAGGGAGGTGAGTATCTATTTTTTTTGTTTTTTAAATCACTTTTAATTCATTTCCAGGGAATGGCTTATATGTAAAGCCCTTCCCTGAAAAAGAATTCAGGTGTGCCAGCGGACCATTGTCTTCAATGGAGTCGCCGGATGCAGCAGCGGCTCCATTGAAGAGAATGCCTGCATTTTTATTCTTTTTTACACTAAAATCTTTCTTTTTCAGGTAAGGGCTTATATTTTTAAGCCCTTCCCGAAAATTCATCCCGCGCTCGCCAGCAGCCCATTGCTTTCAATGGAGCCGGCTGTATTGCCGGCTCCATTGAATTCAATAAGCTAACATCGTTCTTCTCTGCCACAGCTGTGGCAGAGGAGAACGATCGTTATGCTGACAGTGGGGGGTCTCACTCTTGCCACTATTGTGGCTTAATAGTGAGACCTCGGAGCCCGAAATGCAGCCCTGCATGTTGCTCCTCGCCTGCCCTATCCATTTCTGTGTTTTTTACATGACTTTGGTGATTTGCTAAGATTTTCACAAATGAAAACCTTAGCGGAGCACCAGTCATATACAAAAATGCTCGAGTCGCCCATTCACTTCAATGGGGTTCGTTACTCGAAACGAACTTTCGAGCATCACTGAAAGTTCGACTCGAGTAACGAGCACTCGAGCATTTTGGTTCTCTCTCATCTCTAATAGTTATTAGATCGCTCCTCAGACGTCTTTTTTCTAAACTAAATAATCCCAATTTTGATAACCTCTCTGAGTATTGTAGTACACGCATTCCATTTATTACTTTAGTTGCCCGTCTTTGTACCCGCTCAAGCTCTGATATGATCTTCTTGAGTATCAGTGGCCAAAACTATACGCAATATTCCATGTGTGGTCAAACCAGTGATTTGTAAAGAGGAATAACAATGTGTCCATCATTTGCCGCTAGACCCCTTTTGATGCACCTCATGATCTTATTTGCCTTGGCAGGAGCTGCCTGACACTGGTTGCTCAAATTAAGTTTACTGTTAACTAAAATCCTCAAGTCCTTCTCCATGTCAGGATTACCCAATGGTTTCCCATTTAATGTGTAATGGTGACATCTATTTCATCTGCCCATGTACATAACCTTACATTTATCAGTGTTAAATCTCCTCAACCATTTTTCTGCCAATGCCCCCAACCTATTCAGATCCTCTTGCAATTTCCTTGCGTCCTCTCTTGTGTTAATATCTTTACATAGTTTTTTGTCATCTTCAAATATTGATATTTTATTGCACAAGCCTTCTACCAGGTCATTAATAACTATATTAAAAAGAATAGAGCACAAAACCGTACCCAAAGGTTCATACCCCACTAGTAATAGTGACCCAATCAGAGTATGTACCATTTATACCCACCCACTGCTTTCTATCAATGGGCCAGTTACTTACCCACTTACAAACATTCTCACCCAGACCAAGCATTCTCATTTTACATACCAACCTTTTATGCTGCACAGTATTAAACACTTCGGAAAAGTCCAGACACACAAGATCTAGTGACTCTCTCTGGTCCAGTCTAGAACTTACCTCCCCGCTGAAGCTGATCAAGTTGGTTTGATAGGAGCGATTTCTCACATACCCATGCTGATAGTGTTATACAGCTATTTTCCTTGAGGTACTCCAGGATAGCATCTCTTAGAAACCCTTCAATCATTTTACCCACAATAGAAGTAAGACTTACCGGCAAGTAATTTCCAGGTTCACTTTTTGACTCCTATTTTAATATCAGCACCACATTTGGCTATGTGCAAATCCAATGGAACAGATCCCATCACTATAGAGTCCTTAAATAAAAAAAACAAGGGTCGGTTATCACATTATTTAATTCCCTTAAAACCCGGGGTACATGCCATCGGAACCTGGCGATTTGTCTATTTTAATCTTTTTAAGATGCTCTGCACTTCTTCCTGGGTTAGATTGGTGACATTTAACCCCTTGAGTGGCACGCCCGGAAAATTTCCGGGGACGAGCTCCACTGCTCATAGCAACATAGCCCGGAAGATTTCCGGGCTATGTATCACTATGGGAGCTGCAGAGCACAATGCCACAAGCTGTGACAGTGTGCTCTGCCTGCACAGACCCACACAGAGCAGTGCAAGGGCTTTGAAAAACCAGCAGAAGATATTGCCGACATGTCGGCAATGTCCTGCTTTGTTTACAAGTTGCCATAGAGACCATCGGCTTGTCAGAAGCAAGCCGATGGTCTCTGTGGCAGGGAGAGCTGGTTGTTAGCTGTCAGAGGACAGCTAGGTACCTGCTCTTACAGCAGAGATCAGAGAAAACCTCCGATCTCTGCTGTGTTAACCCTTTACATGCTGCAGTCTATGTGACTGCAGCATGTAAAGGGCTGTCACTGCAGCATGTAAAGGGCTGTCACCATCGGACCCCCGGAATGTGATCAGGGGTACTGATGGGTCCCTGTGGAAGTCCCCTAAAGGGACAAAAAAATAAAAAAATTGAAAAAAATGTAAAAAAAATAAATTGAAAAAATTATTAAAAAAATAAAAAAACCACTTTACTTTGTAAAAAATAAAAAATACAATCACACATGTGGTATCCGTGTGCGTCGTAATGACCCAGAGAAGGAAGTTAATACATTATTTAACCCCTTAATGACATGGCCCCTTTCTTTCTTTTTTCCCCATTTCTTTTTTTCCTCCCCCCTGTTTAAAAAATCACAACTTGTCCCGCAAAAAACAAGCCCTCATATGGCCATGTCAATGGAAAAATGAAAAAGTTATGGCTCTTGAGACGCAACTGCAAAACTAATTGAAATTCAATGATTAGACCATTTTAAAAAACCTGCCCTGGTGGGCACGACAGGGTGGTAGGAAACCTGCCACTCAAGGGGTTAATGGAGAGTTTACATTATCACTCTGCATCTCATCTGTCATTTCATTTTCCTCTGAATAAACTGGAGAAAAATCTATTTAATAGATTTTTTTTTCTCCTCATCACCCTCTCCAATTTCTCCTACATTATTTATTAAAAGGCCAACACTTTCAGTATTAATCTTTTACTATTTATATAATTAAAGAACAGTTTAGGGTTAGTTTTATTCTATTTGGCAATAAGTCTAAATGTTTTCATCTTTTCTGTTTTTATCAGATCTTTCTTTACATAATTTATTTTCTTCCTTTTATAGGTTTTTAGTGCTTCTTAGCTGCCTTCTTGTTTTAGTGGTTTAAACACTTTATTTCTGCTGTTTCTTGCCCCCCTTACACCTTTATTAAGCCACATTGGTTTTCTCCTATTACTAAGACTTTTATTCCTGTAAGGTATGAAACGCTCACCATAAGTAATTAGGATGTTTTTAAATGTTTCCCATTTATTGTTTGTACTCTTATTTTTGAGGACATTAACCCAATTTATAGGCTTAAGGGCATCACTAAACTGATTGACCTTGGCCTTCCTAAAGTTAAGTATTTTTGTAGCTCTTGTATAAAACTGAAATGTATTATATTATGGTCACTATTTCCCAGGTGCCTCCCAACCTGCACCCCTGTTACTCTGTAAGATCTGTTGGTTAGTATTAAGTCCAAAATGGCCATCCCTGTAGTTGGGTCCTGTACAAGCTGGGTAAGGTAATTATTAGAGATGAGCGAACGTACTCGGATAGGCACTACTCGTCCGAGTAATGTGCCTTATCCGAGTACCGCTGTACTCGTGCTCAAAGATTCGGGGCGCTCCGCTGCTGACAGGTGAGTCGGAGTGGGGAGCGGGGCAGAGCGGCCGGGAGAGAAGGAGAGAAAGATCTCCCCTCCGTTCCTCCCCGCTCTCCCCTGCAGCTCCCCGCTCCGCAGCGCGTCCCGAATCTTTGAGCACGAGCACAGCGGTACTCGGATAAGGCACATTACTCGGACGAGTAGTGCCTATCCGAGTACGTTCGCTCATCTCTAGTAATTATCTTTAATAATTGACAGAAATTTGTTACCTTTACAAGATCCGCAGGTTTTGTCTTCGGCTTCTCATCTTATACCCGGATAGTTAAAGTCCCACATAATAATTACCTCATTGGGATTTGCTGCTTCATCTATTTGCTTCAATAATATATTTTCAGTGGCTTCTGTTATATTTGGTGTTTTTTTTAAAACAGTTATGATGAATTTATTGTTGTTTTTCTGTCCATGTATTTCCACCCATAGAGGCTTCACATGTTCATCCCCCTCCCATATCTTCCTGTAATGTGGCCATTAAACAGGATTTTACATTAAAAAAACACATCCCCCTTTCCAGTTTTTATGAACCTTTTCGAACAGACTTTAACCCTGTATGTTCACCACCCATATGTCGTAGTCTTTCTCAGACATTATTCTATTCAACTACTTTATTGGTCAGACTTTTAGCATTAGTGACCATACTGTTTAGAAGGTTTCGGTTATTTTTTATATTACACGTATCCCTACTTACTGTTCTGCCAGTTCTAATTGTACTAACTCCTCCCACCGCTCCACTTCCATTACTTAGTCTCAGATCACAGTCTATACCATCTTCCCTGCTATCTCTCTAGTTGCCATTCCCCCCAGTCCCTAGTTTAAACACTCCTCCAACCTTCTAGCCATCTTTTCACACAGCTACACCCTCCATATTGAGATGCAGCCCATCCCTACAGCAGAACCTGTAGCCAACCATAAGGTTACCCCTGTTCTCCTGTAACCCAAACCCCTCCTTCCTACACCAACTCTGGAGCCACTTGTTTACCGCCTTTTTGTGGCACAGGAAGTATTTACAAAAATTCTACTTTGAAGGTCCTATCCCTAAGCTTACATCCCTGAAATCGTTTTTGAGGTCCTTCCACTTCCCTCTAACTTTGTCATTAGTGCCAATGTGTACCATGATTGCTGGATTCTCACCAGCCCCTCCCAGTAATCTGTCAACCCAATCTGCAATGTGTCAAATGTAAGCGCTAGGAAGACAACACACTGTTCAACGATCCTAGTATTTGTGGCAGATTGCCCTGTCTGTCCCCCTAATAATTTAATCCCCCACTACCAGGATCTGCCTAGCCTGCCCTGCTCTCCTATTCCCCTTCTTACTGGAACAGACATCCCCCTGGCGGTCAGAGGCCATGTCGTGCTGCAGCAGTGCTAATCCTGTGATGGCATCTCCCTCATCTGCCAACTCTGCAAACTTCTTGGGGTGTGCCAGTTCAGGACTAGCCTTCCTGGATCTCTTCCCTCTACCCCTCCTTTCAACTGTCACCCAACTAGCTGCCTGATCATCCTGCTCTCCCATACTACCATCCACCCCCACATCTGCCCCAGCGAGTGTCTGCTCAGTGAGCAGCAAAGCCCTCAGTGTTGCAAGCGGTACATTAAGATCTAGGATCTGGGCTTCCAAATGCGCAGCGTGCTCACATCTCATACAACAGTATTCACCCTTGAATGGCTGTTCATTGACTTCATACATGGCACAAGCTGTACACTGGATGGCATTGTCAATCATGGAGCACATTGTAAATGAGGACCGGACAAATGGATTAGATTAAAGTAGTATATGAAAAAATTAAAATAAATAAACAGTAAATACAACTGAATCTATCAAAGTCCCCGAATCCGATTCCACTAATCCCAAGTCTCACTTATAACACAATACAGTTATGTCAGCAACGTATACTCTTAGGTTTGAATTGAAATAGCATTAAGCTTTAGCATTTCTGTTCTTCCTCATTCAAACAAACAAATTTGAGCAAAAATTGTGCCGTGCAAATGCAAAAAAAATGTAAAAAATTGCTCACTATTCGTTCACAGGTTCTTATCGCGGACTTTCAGTCAGCATAAAATCTATCGCTGGACGGCAGGCTTGTCGTTCAGTGTAAACGCTCAACACTTCACATAGACGGTAGAGCACTTAGAGAGAAGCCAGCAAGAAGCCCTGGGCCAGCGGTGAACTCTGTCACTGTAAACGCTCTGCACCAGCGCTAAAGATCTTAGTGGTGACCTCAGCACTAGAGATGAGCGAGCACGCTCTGATAAGTCAGTTACTTAGTCAGTCTCATCTCTAGTCAGCACTCATGCAGTCATTTACATGACTGTCGTCTCATGTAAAAGGGTCATAAAAATTCCCGCATTGACAATAGCATCTATCTAAAGATCCTTTTAGGTTCAAGAACTGCATGATTCTCGTTTGCTCAAGTAATTTATCTGGTGACGTCATCACCAGCATGTTTGCGCTTGTGCAGCCTGTATAGACTGTACGATTATTGTTGAATTTTTATTCAGTGTTTCATATTCCTATGTGAAACACTGAACAATAAGTGTTTAAACTGCACAAGCCAATGATGATTTTAATGGTAGCTGAAACTGAACTATGAACAAGATCCGCACAATTCGCATTCATCGTTGGCTCTCATTTAAACTAAACCATTATTGTTCAGTTTCGCTCATTTGAATGATAATCGTCCCGTCTAAATGCAGCTAAACAGGTTGAACAAGGCTTCATTTATTTATACCAGGGAAAAACTTTTCTGGTCGGGAACATTCTGGTCAGGATTATCTGCCTGTGTAAACGTTCTTTTACACACGCAGATCTGCCCGTGCCAACAACCACTGACCATCAATGAGCATGTCAGTCAGTGCTTGTTCCCTCCCTGCACATAGGCAAGCTATCTGCTCTATGGGGATGACCAGTTGTTACACGACCATTTGTCCCCATACAGCTGTGATTGATCGGCCATACATCTTTGCTCACAAAAAATGACAATCAGCTGATGAACTTTTTATACGGCCTGATAATCGCGTGAATGAGCATTCACAGAATGTTTGAGCCTGATAATTCGCCCTTGTAAGATAAGTTTGCACTAACTATTTCCACGGGGAGAGAGGAGTCTTTTTTTTTAGTACACACCCTTGGTAGTTTGTAACTGCTATGGCCTAGACCAGAATCAGAACAGGGTAATATCCGCATGGAGTTTGTATATTTATGTAGTTTTCCTCTTTGTACTTATCCCAAACTAAAACATACTGATAGGTTAATTGTCCTTCTACGAAATTGGCCCTAGTGTGCATGGGTATAAGCTAGAGAAATTAGTTTGTGAACCCTATTAGATACAAGAGCTGATGGGAAATATGAAAATCTTTTACAGTGCTGGTGCTTTATAAGCAGCAGAAAAGAAATTGAATGAGCAGGTGTAGCGGGGCCCGCCTGTAGCTCCTTGAAATTGTGGAGCAAATTGGTTCTATGTAGAAAAAGTTATTGTTATGGAGCACCCCTACCACCCAGAGGTGGCAAGTATAATTGTATCTAAGTGTTTGTATTATGTTTAATGTTGAACTGTGATGATTGGCATGTAATGGTCTTGTGAATGAGAGGTGTTTGGGAACGCCTTCAAGCGCTCAGAGCAGTTCAAAGTTTACAAAGACGGCAAATAGGGGCGCAGGGAGATTCTGTAAGGGAGAAAAAGTATCTATCAGGCTTCTTTCCTTGATCAAACGTTGCACGCCAGTCCATGGTGGTAACAAGGACAATGGTAACCACTATGCCGAAACTAGAGACCCCTGAACCATGATGCAAAGCTTGCAGGACTCCCATCAGTAAACCTGCCAGCGGCCCCTACTCCACCTCCAATGCTTCTTCCTGCATAGGATACTCCGATTGGATGGTATTATGATGTTTTTTTTATCTACCTTATAAGAGTTATTATACAGCTTCTTCTCTCTTTCTTGCAATATTTTAGTTTGTTTACCATCCTACTGTGTTGCATCACACTCTGTCTGTTCTGTATAGAATATTAGCTGATATCATGGTAAGTCTCTAGTGCTACTTGTAATCCAACTTTAAGTATATTTTCTAATCCTTACAAATAACAAGACTTGTTTTTGTCCATCGTCAGTCTGTCAAACAATGGACCTCATCTTTGCTTTGTGAGTCATCCATGATTTTTATACAGATTTATTAAACCCATTTTCCTGCAGACGGGCTAAGCAGTTTATATAAAGCCTCTATCATTAACTTAATGATTCTCTGTAAATTATTCTGCACACAGCCCAGTTAATCCGGTAAATGGAACATTAATGTTGATGGATCAATCAACTTGCATTCTGCTGTAACCTAAGATAACACTGAATTCTGAAGTTGGTGATCCCTACTAAAAATATATTTATTAAAATTAATTTTGCATTTGCTAATATGTTACACAGTATGTTTAGGTTCTTAGCAAGGACCTTGGTCCCCACACCTAAAATGCCATAATATTAGAATAAATTTTCATATAGAAACAAGCAGACGTAATTGATGAGACCTGCCTTGTTGAATTTTAGACTGTTATCTGTCATTTTAAGGCTACATCTAATTTATTTCCCTGTTTATGGGAGCGAACGAATAACATACATAGTACGTTAGCTGCTGATCAAATAAACCTGCAAAATGTATCTGCTGTCATCCTGAATATCAATCCTTTCATTACTTAACAGAAAAAAACAAGGATATGCAAAACAAAGTCTCACATGCTTAGTTGAGCAAGCCTACTCGATTATTTATCTGTGCATTGTCCAAAATACTGAATTATAAAAATACTCATAATAAGCCATTTTAGTTGCACTTGAAAATTGAGATAAAATAACATGAGGTGGGTCAAAATGGGGGGGGGGGGGGGGTAATAGGCTGAACTGGGTGAACATATGTCTTTTTTCAGCCTTACATACTATGTTATAACCTTACATTTGGCTATGTTGAAATTGTAGGGCTTTTGCACACATAGACATAGAGTTTTGTGCCGAACCCCACATTTTTTAGGGCATTTTCACCTGATGCTATTTCCTGCGTTCTCTTAAGAAAAAACACCATATTCACATGTTGGCTGGAAATCAACAAGGGGATATTAATTACAGTACAAACAGCTTTTTTCCATGGTCTTTCTATTCACTTGTCTTACATTTTTGGAGGCGTTCTAGAATATGTTTCCAAAAACAGCAAGCTCTTGGTTTGGCATTATTTCAGCCAGTTTCTAGTGTCATAAATATCAATTTTTCTTCCATTCAGAAAAAAACTTTACAGTAAATGTGCACTGCATTTTTGTTGTATTCTTTGTGATGTTTTCACATTGAATCAAGGAGGAATATATGAATGAGCAGGCTATGGGCTGCCATGCTAGCCTATCTGCTTAGGTGGTCTCTCCAAGGCTGTGGGTGGTGTAAACTCCTGTGGCTGTTCATACATATTGTTTACATTTTTCACACATTTTAAAAGCTCCTCTGTCATCACCTGAGATACATTGTATTCCCAGGTTGCGCAAGTTCTGTAAGCAGAACTAGCTGTGGGGTGGATATAACTGCTGCTGTGACTAGTAGTAGCGGATTGTGATGGGACGGCCCTTTTGTTTTCCTGCAACACCCTACTCCCTGTCTTGGACAAGGTGCTGCCCGCAATGTCCACCTCTTCCTCCTCCTTTTGTGAGCTGCTATCATGACTCCTCCTGTCTGTCCATGTTGGGTCAAGTACTTCATCATCTTTTACCTCCTTCATTAAACGCATTGCACTTTATTCACCTTTGCTGTTTGGGTTGTATTAGTCAATAAATTGTAGTAAACTCTACACAAAATATATTCGAATTTATTTCCTCCACTTTTTTTTTTTTTTTATAATAATTTGTTCACCTAGAATTTACAAGGAGGTTGTTATAGGAGTGCTCACCCTTCAGTGATTTACTATCACTCATTATATGGTGTGTTTGTACCCTGAGCACAGGACTTTTTTCTTCTCTCATCATACATTAGAACAGTAGATGTGTGTATCTCGGTCCCACTGGTTTCTGCCAGTTCTGAGCTGATAGCACAGCTGGACAGCTTCCAATTTCAATAGGAAGTAAGCATGATGCGTCTTTCATCTACTGCTCTAAGTTTTATGGTCCTCCAAGTTGCCAGTTTCTGTGTGTTTGAAATCTTTGCCTGGGAGAGAACTTGCTGATGAAGTATAACTACCTTATATCTTGTTTCTATGCTCAGTCTTGTCTTGGTATATGCCCTGTGACATGAAACTGTCTTCAACAATATGACCTTTAAGGCAGAGTTTGGCTGTTCCTCACTCTGTTTTAAGCCTCCTACACAGTTGCTTTTAATTCAGTTAATTAACTGTTCCAACCTACATATTAAAATGATAATTATCACCTGTTTGGTATAATTAGTTAATCATACACCTGCTACAGGGGCAGATTGGGAAATCAAAGTGGCCCTGGAAATAAATTTACAAAGTTGCTCCATATTGTAGGTGGGCCCAAACTAGAACTGGAGGTTTACATTAAGGCTCCATTTCTAACCCATTAAGACTACATGATTTAAATGAACATCATAGAATGGCTTATCTTTAGTTATGTCATGTGTCCTGTGCCCGCATGATTTTTGTGCAGACTGACAGCCAAGCTCTAACTATAATGGCAAGGATCAGAAAGATTCTGATCCCTGTCATTTAACTCCCTTGATGCCATGGTCAATAGTGCCTATGGTATCTAGGGGATTAGACAGAGGGAGGGGTCTCCCTCTGTCCCCATCAACATCCCACAAATGCAACTGCACAATACTGATGGGTAATCATGGTAGCCAGAGGACTAGGAAAGATCCCCAAGGCATGCCACAGCTAAATGCCTATTAGGTTGGTCCTTCAGCACAACCTAATAGGTGGCTTTGCAGTTTTAGATGCACATGGTATACCAAAGATCACATTGTGGGTCTAAATAAATACTGGGGGGGGGGGGGCGTGCCTGGCTAATGGCGGGATAGGTCGCACACAGACCGAGCTCCCGTGTCCTTCACCCAGACCGCAGCTCAGAGGCACCAGACACCACGAGAAACTCACCATGAGTCGCAGCGACGTGAAGCGGAGGCAGTCGCAACCCCAAGGAACGCTGACAAACAGAGGAAAGGGCACCCTGGACAGATTTCTCGGCGCCCCGGCAGAAGCTCCCGGGAAAACAAAGATGGCACCCGCTCTCGCGAGAGCTGAAAGCAGCCGCGGCAGCGCCGGCTCCATCGGAGGGGGAACAACAGCATAAGGCGCCCCAGCTGGGGAAAAGAGGCCAAGCACAGCGGTCAGACACAAGAGACAAGAAGAGAGGGGACCCGAAGAGTTATCCGGAAATGGAGGGGGAAGCGCGGACAGAATCGCCCGAGAGGGAAACCGTGAGTAACACGGGCAGCAGCCCCTGCACCCCACAACATGCATCGCCCTCCTCAGCCCCAGACCTTACAGAGGAAGAAAATAACAGCCTATCTATATGGCCACAGACCGTGGGACCTCAAACCATGAGCGCCCCACACACAAAAAAAGAGACATGAACCCCACCTATCGTTCAGATAGAGGAGACGCAGGAAAGTACGTCAGCCATATTGGAAACACACAGACAGGCCATACAGGCGCAAGCCGAGCAAATTACTAGCATTATTATGCATATTGATGACCTGGAGAACAGGAACCGCAGGAATAACCTGCGTATTCGCGGCCTGACAGAAGAAATAGAAGGGCAACAACTAGAGGAGTGGGTGCAATCCTTTTTCCAGCAGTTAATTGACTCTCCGCCAGAAAGTACCATTGGGATCGACCTTATCCATAGGGCACTAGGCCCCAAACCCACAGATCCCAACAGACCGCGGGACATTATATGTAGAATTCACTATTTCAAAACAAAAGACACCATCTTGCGCAAAGCGAGAGAAAAAGGAGACCTGCAATATAAAGGCAAACCAATTATGCTCCTGCAAGATTTAGCCCGACATACTCTACGACTAAGGGGGGCCCTGAGACCGCTCCTAACCACCTTAAAAAACCAAGGAATCCAGTACAGATGGGGCTTCCCCTTCTCCCTCACCACCAGAAAGGATGGAAAAACTGCCATTTTCCATTCATTAGGGGACTTGCCGAATTTCCTGGGAGTATTGAAATTACCCATGATATCACTACCCGACTGGCCGGAGACACCGACAGTTGTAGCTCCCACGGCTCTGGAGCAATGGCAGACCATACAGCAGAGACACAGACGCGATAGAAGGAAGCCAACTGAGGAGATGACCTGATCCCTGAGACACGTCATATTTTGATCTCCATGAAATCTTTTATGTTCCAGGGGTATATAAGAGCGGCTTGCTCACGATTGACTGCCACTAATGGCGGACCTTGGTTTGGAATTTACGGAAACAAGAATAAGGAACTCTCCTCCGTCCTCAAGTTCTTTACTTCCCTCCACACTTCAAAAGTTAATGTTATAATTATTGTTGGACTCACCACAAATACTGGTGCCTCATGAGTTAACATCCAAGGCCTAAAGCAGGAGCCTATTGCAGACATAGAAAACTCTCCAATCCTGGGGGGGACGCGGGAGGGACAAAATCTACCCTGGTCATCCCTACATGCCTCCCACCTCAGGTGACTAAACGCACCCAGTGCAAATACTGGCAATTAATAGGCCAGTATCTCACCTGCTAGATAAGTGCGGCAGCCCTACGCTGCACAAGGTCCACGTCGTGGATCTATCTTCTCTTCTTCTCTCTTACCCTTCACCTCATTCCTCTCCTAGATGTCTTATCCCACCTCCTCACCAAATTCGCACCCAGCTCCCAAAAACCCCAGATCGACCCGCAAGCAAGCCTCTCAAAATCAAAGCCAAATGGCTGACCTAAACTTTTGCTACTTCAACGTGAGGGGGCTGAATAAGCCAGCTAAGAGAGGGCAAATCCTCGACCACCTGCATAAAAGAAAAATTCAGATAGCCCTCCTACAAAAAACCCACTTTCAGGAGTCAAAAATCCCTAAATGTAAACATCGACATTTTACTACCTGGTTCCACAGCCCCCGCCCGACTAAAAAAGCCTGTGGAACCTCCATTGCCATTCACAAAAGCTTACCCCACAAACTCATATCATCCAAAATGGATAAGAATGGGAGATATGCATTCATAAAACTTTGTGTGAATAATGAAATTTTAACAGTGGCCAATATTTACTTCCCAAATCAAGGTCAGATACAGTTTGGCATCCGGGTGCTGAGGATACTGGCGGGCTTCGCGGATGGATCCGGTATTATCCTCGGAGGAGACTTTAACCTAAACATGGATCCGGTGCGGGACTCATCAGGGGATAAGTTGGGGACTTCCCCACCCAACACACACAAACGTAGGACAGAATTAGCCAACCTCAAGCTAGTGGACATGTGGAGAACACTACACCCAGGTGAGAAAGATTACAGCTATTACTCAGCCGCACACCATACCTATCACAGATTGGACTATCTGTATAGCTCAAATGGGTTGCTAGACAGATCCCCCTCCTCATCAATGGGAACATTTGTCTGGTCAGACCATGCTCCAGTCTGGGGGTCTCTGAGGTCCGGCAGTAAGGACAACATATCTTTTAGTTGGCGCCTGAACGACAACTTGCTAGATGACGCAGGAAATACAACAGACCATAGATGAATTTAGATCAAACCACACGACAGACCCTACCCCCCCCCCCCCCCCCATTAAGTGGGAAGCACTCAAGTGTGTCTTGCGAGGGATATTTATTTCACATGGGGCCAGACTTAAAAAAACTTAGATCAGCCAAACTAGAAGAACTGTTAAAACACCTAGATGACCTAGAGACAACTAACAAGAGGTCACAGGCACATGCCATCACCGCAGAAATTTCCTCAACACGGACGGAAATACTCCGTATACTCGACCAGGCCTCGCTCTGCCAACGAGACAACTTAAAAAGGTGGTGCTATGAATATGGGGATAAGTGCGGTAGGGGACTGGCGAGAGCGCTGAACCCCAGTACACAGCAGACACACATATTTGCAATCAACAAACCAGGGGAAGGGCTAGTGCACCACAACACAGGAATTCTTGAAAGGCATTCTATCAGAAGTTATACAACCTGGAAGAAGGAAAAGAGGCCACAGAACAGGAACTAATTACTGATAGAAACACATATATAGCAACACACACGCCCAACGTCATATCAGATCCAGATAAGCAGGCCATAGAAGGGGATTTTACACTACAAGAATTGAAAGACGCTATAATGTCATTGAAAGCAGGCAAAAGCCCGGGCGCAGACGGCCTCACACCCCGCTTTTTTAAAACGTTTGCAGAACAATTAGCTCCTATATTACTTGAAGCCTTTAGCGCAGTCTCTAGGGACTGCCCATTCCCAAAACAGGCCCTACAAGCAGTGATCACGGTCCTGCCCAAACCCGGAAAGGGTCATACCCAATGCGGAAATTACAGGCCGATATCATTATTGAACGTAGACACTAAACTATTTTCTAAGATGCTCGCGGGCCATCTCCAGACACATATCCCCACCCTGATCCATGAGGACCAGGTAGGATTTGTACCTGGAAGGGAAGCAGGAGATAATACTATAAGAACCCTCTCGCTCATATCCAGGGCACAAAGTTCAGGAGAAGAACTATGCTTACTAACAGTAGATGCTGAAAAAGCATTTAACAGGGTGGACTGGGGATTTCTGGAGGCGGCCCTCAAGCAAATAGGACTGGGCCCGAGGTTTTTGGGATGGGTAATGGCATTGTACTCTGACCCTACCGCCCGAATTAGGGTTAATGGCAGGCTCTCCCAACAGATCCTAAATAAAAATGGTACTCGCCAGGGCTGCCCTCTGTCCCCTTTTCTGTATATAATAGTCATGGAAACACTGGCAAACGCCCTCCAGACAAATGTAAACATTAAGGCGATCCAGACAAAAAATGAAGAGCAAAAATTGGCTCTATATGCCGATGACCTATTAGTCTATATAACCAATCCCAGAATTGCCCTTCCAAACATATTAAAGGAGTTTCACCGATTCGGCCAATTTTCAAACTTCAAGGTAAACCTAAGTAAATTGGAGATCCTCAATGTCAATATCCCGGTAGGCGAAATGGAGGCCATGAAAACAGCATTCCCCTTTTCTTGGACCAAGGACAACATAAAATACTTGGGAACCACAATCACACCAGATATCGCCGACCTCTTCAAAAAAAAAAACTATAAGCCCCTCTTGGCCAAACTGGAGGAAGACATGGACAGATGGCGCGCGGTACCCCTCTCCTGGTTCGGTAGAATCAGCTCCGTCAAAATGAACGTTCTCCCCAGGCTATTGTATACTCTCCAAACGGTGCCGATACGCCTCCCAGGAGCCTTCCTAAATCAGATCAGGAGAATAATGATGCGGTTTATTTGGGCGGGGAGACGACCCAGACGCAATTGGAGAGCCCTTACTGGCCCGCGAGAACGAGGAGGGATGGGCATACCAAATATAGCGCTATACTATAAGGCCACCATGTCACGACGCATACTAGACTTAATCAACGGGAGCTCCCAAAAAAGATGGGTGAGGATGGAGCAGGACGCAATGCCATTCAAGGGACTGGGAGTGTTATGGCTACCAGGGCAGGCAAATTTTTGAAAGCTAGGCATCTCTCCATTCATCGAGAACATCCTATCAACATGGGTGGGACCAGCCACCAAAACAAAATTAATAACGAGACCCGGTCCACTAACGCCATTAGTGGGCAACACAGACATCCCCTTCTCCTTAAAGGGTTTATCTCTCACAAACATAATAGCTACGACATGCTCAGTAGACATACCAAGGGTTAAAGACGTACTGGGGGCGACAGGACTCAAAACCCTGGAGGAAGTGCTTGGGGGCTTGGGACCCCCAGCTGGAGCATGGTACCAGTACTTCCAATTGAGCCACTACATAAGATCATTGGGTAAGGCCGACAAAATAAACATTCCCCTGACACCCTTCGAGAAACACTTTTTATGTAACCAGACAAAAATTAGCAAAATCTCAGACCTATATAGATTCCTAGTGGACGAGGAGACCGGGGGGATAGAGAGGGACTTGGAGAGGGACTGGGAGCGAGAATTAGGAGAAATACCCACAGAGGAATCATGGAGGAAAGCTTACATCCAAACATTTAAAATAAATATATCAAGTAGATTGCAAGAACTAAATTATAAAATCATCACAAGATGGTATAGGACACCCGAGAGACTGTCTAGATTCTATCCTCAGCACCCGGATGCCTGCTGGAGATGTCTGTCAGAGAAAGGGACCTTTATTCACATATGGTGGTCATGCAGACGGATTCGCCCTCTCTGGCAAGAAATCGGCTCTCTATACACGTGGGTCAGTGGTAACCAGAAACACCTAACCCCCGGAACTTTCTTTGCTGTCCATGTTCCCCGGACCCCTAGCACAAGCCAAAAACTCACTGCTGAGATTTTTCATCCTAGCCACCAGACAGGTGATACCCAGAAAGTGGAAATCTACTTCCCCACCCTCTCGAGCAATGTGGTTAGAGGCACTAGACAACCTAAAACATCTAGAAGAGCTATACGCCAGAGACGAAATGAGGTACAGCAAATTTCTGGCAACATGGCTCATATGGATTCAGCTACGAGATACACAAGAGGTGACCACATGGGTGACGAATGGAACCACATCACCCACCAGGCGTTGATAGCATATACCTGACACAACACCCACAGCTGTCGGAAACAAATCTTAACCAACTGAGGTTGCAAGGATCAATCTCTCCCTCTCGTCCCCCCCCCCACCTCCCTCCCTTCATCTGTCCTCTTTACTTTGAACACCTCATTCGCCCCTCTCCTCCTCAATAAAATTAATCCATCACTAAGATTAATACCACATGACACACAGTTACATAACACAGTGCTACACCTGATATGTATGTTCTTAGTTTATATGAAAGTTGCATTTTTCTGACAATGACACCATTTAACGTGTTCGCCAAGGCGAGACTCGCCGGAGAAACGCAGATTTCCAAGGAAAGCAGGCGTCAAAGAATGGAACACAACAAGTTACGTGTAACAATTCTGATTTATTTTTGCAAACTGTTTATAAAATTTAAGACAAAAATCAATAAAAATATATTGAACCATAAATAAATACTGGAATGTAAAAAAATTATTAAAAATAATTATACAGTTAAAAAAAATGTTTGATTTTGTAGATGTTATGTCTGTACAGGCTGTGGGTACAATGACCTACATGGATGCAACTGAAATAGGGGCTGGAGGGAAGGAAAAGAGAGAAGAATGGGACGTGCATACACACAAAAACCCAACAACGATGAACTAAACATGCATGCAAACAACCAACAACAACAAAACTATAATGCTAAGACAGATAAATGGATGAGCGAGCGGACATCCAACTCGACTGACGAAGGCCAAAACACCAATAACTAATAAATTCAAAGTATTTGTGCTTTGGCCAAAGTACAGAAGCTCAAAAGCCTAGGTCAAGAGTCCTAAATTGCTTTGTGAATCCCCACTCTATGAAGGCAACTAAAACCCAAAGGGAGACCTACCTGCAAGCAGGATGATCATCCTAATAGGGACAACCTCACACTGGTACCTAATGGCCTTGTTTGCCTTAGATGGAAACTGTCAAACACAAAACAAGGGAACTAGAACATACAAACTGAGCAGGACAGTTCTCCTCTAATATCTTGTCACCTTCACAGACACTGAACACGTTGCTGTTCACACCAACAAATAGACAAGGGAATCCCACCCAGAACCTCATGCATGTAGCTTACACCAAAGCAGAACATGTGCAACATGCAACAAGCGGGAAGAGGCCTGCACTATCTGAGCAGTTTCTAAGGGGTGGCTGAGGAGTCATGTCACAGTGGTGATGAATGCAGGGAAATCTATGTAATTTTAAACACAGATGGAGGTCGATAACAGGATATGGAAGACTAATGGAATTAGGTGAATATGACGCCAGTGCCTGATTCAAAAGATCTTGATAGTAAAATACGACTAAGATACGTATTTGAGTAAACTGCAGGCACACCATTTACTGTGGAACGTGGCTGTCTGCAGGAATATTAAAATAGTTGAACTTGCAGATACATAGATAAACAAGCCCTGGGGAGGCAACACCTGCGATGAGGGGAAGATATAGAGAGAGACTGACAAAAACTGAAAACCCCTCTAAATCCAGACTAAGAGGTATTTGCCAACCTGAAAACACAAGCTAACATTCTCCAGTACTCACTTTCAGTGGCTGTCCAGAGATTCTGTGATCGTTGCAGGTTGGGACACTGTGCCTGGTCAGGCATGGAGGAAAGGCACAGCTTGGAAGGATTTCCAGTCTTGTAGAACAAACCCCGCTTCTCTCAACATAGTGGGTGATTGATTAGCTACACATAGTATTACTTGAAGTTGTCATTAAGCACCTCTAGTTACAGGACAGTGGAGGGGGAAGCCTGGGTGTAGTCATTTTACCCCCCTGCCGTTGCCTCTACGTCTCTCTCCACTCTGACTGAACTCACTGACTGCTCTCCCCCTCTCAACTCTTTTATATTTTCCTAGGTGACAGAGATCCAAGCAACAGGAAATTCCCCCTCCTCTCAGGGAACTTGCTTCAGCTCAGCCCCAATTAGCTCTGCCCCTTGACCAATCAGTGAGCTTCTTTCTTCCAGTTGGATCACGTTACCCGCAGGTCCCCTCTGCTACATACAGAAAGTTTCTCCCTAGGTCATAAAACAATTGCTTTACAGTGAAATTACTAAGTTAAATTAACTATTTAGTTCCCTATCCTGACTCCATCTTATTAAATGAAATCCAGCACAACTGCCTTTTGCTAAATGAGCTTGTAGTTAGGACAGCTGCTCTTGACTTGTAGTTAAGTACTTTTGAACTGTAGTGTCACACTTCAGGTCACTATACGTGCATGATTTCAAGCACCAGAGTTCTGGGAGTGAATAGGATAAATGGCAAATAGATAACTAACCAGTACCCTCCAGCAAGAGGTGCTGATATTTATATGCAGAGGATCAGTGGTGATTAGCTGGCTGGAAAACTCCACACCTAGCTCTCCAAATCAACCACACCTGCAGCAGTATGCTCCTGGAACCCATAGAACCTGACAGTAGAAGTGAAGAAAAATAAACCACACACACAGTATCACTGTAATTAGCATGGACAGACTTGAGTTGTTCATTTTTCCTTTTTATTTATCAGGCCAAGACCACCATGATGACTTCTCCTGGATGCAACTTGTCTCTGCAGAATTAGACGCAGATATCGTGGAATCTTACATTTTCCAGGGACTTTGCAAACTTTTGCATAATAACACTTCTACTTCTTCATTTTCTGAAGTTCTACATAATCTACCCATCCATAGTGCCTCAGATGGTATTAATGCTACTTGAAGTGACCCACACAGAAATAGTACCCCCATTTTGTGCTCTCTGTATGCCCCACATAGTAATTGTCCTTTTTTTTTTGTCTCGCACAGTAAATGTGTCCCCACTCAATAATAATGCTTCTCTTATGCCCCCAATCAATAGTAATGCCCTATAAATTAATTTAGATTTCCATTTTGTTCATTCCCTTTGCATTTTGTTACTTTGCAAAATCAACTGTTAACACTTCTATTTTTGAAAGCATTCTTCGTTTGCAGCATTTTTTTCACACCTGTCTAAAATATTTGCACAGTTTTGTATGCCAGCCATGAAGTCACATAGGGTAAAAGTGTGTATAATACAGTTGCAAGAATAAACCTTTGGAATTGCCTGCATTTATGTATTGTTTGCTAATAAAAAACAATCTGATTGTTATTGAAGCCACAATTATAGACAATCACCATTTAACTAAAATAATAACACACAAACATTTATACTGTTACTGTCTTTATTGAGCACATTTAGTAAGCATTCACAGTGCAGAAAGTTTAAGCATGTTAGCCACTCTCACACACAATGGGGTGCATTATAAAATACTGTTAAAAGCTGTACGATGCGTTAAAAAATGCTTCTCAAAATTTTTTACAAATTTTATGACATTGCTTTTAAAACAAGCACCATACCAGCTGTCTTTCTTAGCATAATTTTTGATCTAGGAGACCCTATGTGGGCCTCATTTTGTTTTCAGCAAAACCCATGTGCTACAATTGGCCACTATGCAACTGTACAGTTTTGACCAATTTTTGGGAGGAGTGTTGCCCCGATGTGTGGCTGTGTTCCAATGCAATTTGGCGTGCTTTGGCTGCATTGCAGACCTTCTGGAGAGCAAATTAGTGAACCTGATTTTTAATCCCATTGCCTTAAATGGGAGTCAGAATTGGTCATCCAGATTCACAATGATTTTTGTGAAATCAGTTTGATACTTACACAAACCGATTACTCCCTTATTCGCTGATCACTAATACTGAGGACAGAGGTCTGAATTCCGGGGTGGCCAGTACATTGTGTTGAGAATAGCAGCATATTTGATAAAGTATGCTTTGACCTTTCTCAGCATTGTGCTTTGGGTTATTGTCTTTCTGAAGACGATTGCTTTCCACAACATTTCCAGAGGGTACTACATCATGTTTGAAGATATATTTGTACTTACCAGCATTCATAATGCCATACTGTCTATTTTGCTTCACATCTTAGATGTCTACTTTTGGTGTTCTAGCACATAAGATTTTCTGTTATGATGTAGTCACAGGCGACATAGTAGTGTTCAACAGAGAGTCATTATATTGCAGTTGTACCTCCTGTAACTGTCAGATGTAGCATCTTCATATAACAGTACCATTTGTATTGCCTTCTATTGTACCCATAAAGGTTATTAGTTGTGACACTAGTTTGACAAGGTGCTGCACATGACATTGAAATATTTAAGTGATACAAGTAGTGATTTTGTAAAAATCCTCCATCTACTCGTTGATGTGCTTTTTGTGTACTTGATCTAAAAAATAAGCTGATGCTTTTTCACAATAAATATACTATAGATATTCAACCAAATATTGCTGTATCATTTAAAATCACAAGGTGCCCCTTGGGAATCCTTGCAGTATTTTGCCCCCTAGCTCAACTCATTACATCCTTCTATTGCTTGCTCCAGCATGTCAGTGCTGCCAGTGTTAAATGTCCAATGACCTTAATTAGTAAAGATAGATGTGACAGCCAGGAACAAGTCTTGACTATGCTAGCAACCTAGAAAAGTAAATCTGGACTAAATTTTTCCTAAAGGTAATAGTAAAATGGTTTTTTTTTCTGAATTATCATCATTTGTTAGCTCAGGTTATTTCACAATGTAATGAGCTCATTAACTCCTTAAGATATAACTAATTTTAGCTTTATGGGCAAGAAAAATGTATTTTTCCACTTTTACAGCTCAGCATTGCAGCTTGAGATAATGCCATCACAAACATTGCCTGTTATGAAGAAAAATCACGGTGTTAACATGAGAACGAATATATTATGTTACAATGAAGCACATCATTGTTTTTCTGGTGAAATTCTCTGCCAGTATAATATATCACACACCTACCTTCCTATTGGAAAAATTGGAGTTGAATCCAAGATGACGGCATTCAAAATGTAAAATGGGATCACCATTTGCCAAGCAATTTTCATTCTATATTTGTGTTTCCACACTTATGAGACATCCTATACCACGTAATTTAAGACCTTGCTAAACTAATAGACACAGTAGGATTGCCACACAAATAGCTATGTTGATTCCCAGAACCTTAGAGATTGCATTGTCTGTATTTGTTGTGCTGAAACATTCTTTTTCTTTTCTGCAGCTATTTCCTGATTGAAGATGCGTAATTTCTTTACTTCCTCTATCTTGGGCTAAGCTGCTGTTCTTCTGAACTTTGAACAGTAAATCAAGGATATGCTTTATAAAAGACATATAGTCAAAGAAAATTGGCGTCAAATAAAAAATTAGGCTTAAAAGTGCTTGAAATCTTGCAGTTTTCACACTGCCAACTGAGCCTCACAATAGACTGATGTTTGCTGTTCTTTAGAGATAACTTTTCACTAATGTTGTTGCACCTTAAAAAGTAAAGATGAGCGAACTTTTCAAAAGTTTGGTTTAGCCAATCTACGAAATTTCCTCAAAAAGAGTTAGTTCAAACTGAACCAGTAGTGTATAAACCCCCCCCCCCCCCAAAAAAAACTATTATTGACCACTGTCTAGGAGCATAGTTGTGGTAGTTCTTCAATGGATGTGCCTCAGTGATTAGCAGTGATAGAGTCCTAGGTTTAAGTCTGACCAAGGACAACATTTGAATAAACTTTGTAAGACTCAGTAATGATATTGTCCAAAGACAACATCTGTATGGGGTTTGTATGTTCTCTTTGTGTTTCTTTTTCTTGTTCTCTTTCTTCACCGGAGAAGAAAAAATAAGCATGGTGACGCCATGGTTAACACTGTTGCCTTGCAGTACTGACTGAAGCTAACATCAGCGTGGAATTTTACAAAGTCCATACAGATGTTCTCCTTGGTCAGATTTGAACCTAGAACCCCAACACTGCAAGGCAGCAGTGCTAACCATATCCATTGAAGGACCACCTGCACACTTGGATAGTGTTCTGTACTAGTTTCTGGGGCTTTTATAAACTTCTTGTTTAGCAGAAACAAACAGTGTGAGGTTCAGGTTCTCGCTGAACCGAATTTTCAGCAAAGTTCTACCTAAAAGAGGCTCTACATGTCTGGATTCACTCAACACTATTAAAAAGAAACTTGAGACACTCTTTGTAATGAAAAAATAATATTGGCAAAGTCTAAAAATGGGAGAGTCTCCTATGCATCTATAGCTAGGACACAACTGGAATGGGTGTTGCTGTTATTAATTTTTTACTACAAAAAGTGTATCAAGTATCTTTTTAAGGTGCCAAAACATCATTCAGAGGCAGACGTAAAGAGATATTCCGGTGATGGGATTATAAAAAGTTTTTACCCATTCAGTGGATCGGTGAAAACTGATAGATTAGTGGTGGTCTTACTGCTGGGACCCCACCAATCCCAAAAATTCCCGCCCCCCCCCCATCCTATTCCACAGTTCAAGCTACAGTCTCCCATTTCTGTAGTGTAGTAGGGAATGGAGCCGCTGATCGCACATGTACAGTGCAGCAGCTCTATTCCTTTCAATAGCGCAAGCAGATAGCTGAGCGCAGTGCTTGGCCATCTGTTTGCCCCATTGAAATGAACAGAGTGATGCCGCTCCGAAAATTGCTTCAAAAATTACCACATCATTTCATTAGCTACAGTAAACAGAAGGGAATAATGAGAGTCTGTAGCACTGACCTTCCAAAGAAAGCTATAATTCAACAGCTGATTCTTAAATCTTTACTCACCCCGATCCGGCAGGTGCCAGCTTGTTATGATGCCTGCTTGTTTATTTGTGTTTTTTATATAATTATAAATTGGCTTACAATCATAAAGTACATTGTGTATCTTGCATTACAGCTATGTTAGGATTTCCATTTTACATGCTGATATTGCTGTTCCTCGGTGATAAAAATAGAAAGACGACGATGCATTACAGGGACAGTAATTTACTCGGGGAACTGGGTGATAAAAATGGCAGTGTTCATGCAGGCCTTACTTTATTTCTGCATTTATAAGGTGAAACCAAATAACAATGACTACAATATGTACTCTGGGGAAATTGTTTCTTTGGCACTTTTTGGAATTAATGTAGAAGATTTATTTACCTTTCATATGTTCCAACACCGCAGTGTATACTCTTAAGCCGAAGCCACAGTGAGAGGTCAGACTTGATGAGCCATGGGTTCAATCTCTGTGAGTTACAATGTACATTATGCATAAATAGGCAATACGAAGAGGATATAGGTTTTATTATAGTATGTTCTTATTCGGGTCCTAAACTGCTGCAGTGTATTTCTACAAAATCAGCTTCAAATGTAAGTTATGTACATAATTTCCCAATTCAGTCTTACAGTTTACCTTTATATGCATAGAGTTTGCTATCTGAATAGCAATATATAAAAGGGACATAGGCCAGGACTGCTGCCTGCATTATCACTTTATTCCAAAAATATGTAGCAATACAAAGCACTTTAGCTATAATGCTCAAGGCCTGTGCATATTCTTGTATTTTAATATTTTTTAATCAGAAATCAATTTTCAATGATAAGCAGAATTAGCACATTTCTTTTCTGCAAATATAGGATGGATAAAAGAATTTGTTAATTTTGTTAACACTTTATTCTGCAGCCATTTCCCTCTGACAATGATCCCAAATGTCCCTACTGCTGCGACTCATAATGAGCTACAGTTTTCAATGCCTATTTTCAGGATCTTTGTTGAAAATAAATGGTTATTTTAATTAGTAGTGGTTGTAGTAGTTATTGGTTTTTTTTTTGCTCATTTCTAGTTCTTTTTATGATGCTAATGTTTTTAATTGACCTCATCCTTTCTGACTCTAAATGCTGAACTATTTATTCTAACTATTTATTCAGTCTTTGTCATTTCACTTAGAATTGCCGTCTGGTACACAAACTTTTAACAGGCTGCATTCAGATTTTTTTCACTTTTTTAAGTGCAATAGAGAGTATTGAATAGTTTTTTCCTCTTCAGTAGGAGCATATAGTGTACACTCTAACTATAATACAGAACCCACAGTAGCCCGTGGAGCTCTACTCTACCTTCTTACACTTCCAATATTTTGTTGACTTCCATTTAAATTCAGCATAATAAAATTGTTTCATCTGATACATTATTGAAGAAGTACTTCCAGCAGAGAAGGTCTTCATGATATAACACCATACTATGGAGGTGCAGGAACTCAGTGTTCCTCAGTACAGCCTCTACTCACATGGCTCTGCAGTATAGCTAAGAAGCTTTTGGATATCTGAATGAGAGACACAAAAGAACAATTCCTTCCAAGGATAAACTGTAAAACTTACAACAGTTCTCTCCTGAATTGGTAGCTACATTCGAGATTCTCAATGAATAAAATGTTTGCATTTTTTAGGACCGAAGGCGAGCTTAATTTTAAAGTATTTTTTCTTTTCTCTAGGATAATACGCTGTAATGTAGTCCATAATAACATCTTGCTCCGAACCAGAAGTAAAAACCCCTCCAGTCATAAAGGGATGGCCTAACCTAGGGATAGGCTATAACTTTATAGGATGGGACTGCTGTCATGCATAGGCTAGCAGAATAAGTTGTTGGTTCTGCTTATAAGTTTGTTTATTTTTTATTAATAAAAATGGCTAACTACTTGTACTTAATAAGGGCAGAATATTAGGGTGACAGTTTTATGACTCAATGGGAAATTTTTTCTTTGCTCCCATAGAAAAAAAATAGGCGATATTGCACAAAAAAATAGCACATGCTGTGTTTGTTTTTTCTATCTTGCAGCATCATAGCGAGAGAAAAATTGCACATGTAACTACACCCATTGCAAATAACGGGTTCTATTTCCATGCAAGTTTTGTGCATCTCACAAAGCACAAAACTAGCGCGTGAATACGGCGTAAGTGTGTTTCAGCATCCAGATTATCAGTAAATCCACTTTGCAACATTTCTTAAAGGGGTTGTCCCGCGAAAGCAAGTGGTGTTAGGCACTTCTGTATGGCCATATTAATGCACTTTGTAATATACATTGTGCATTAAATATGAGCCATACAGAAGTTATACACTTACCCCTCCGGTGCTGGCATCCCCGTCTCCATGGCGCTGACTAAAGCTTCCTTCTCCCTGGATTAGACGCGCGTGCGCAGAAGACCTCTGCAGCGTGAGCACGCCGGAGCCGGACAGAAGAGGGCAGAGAGCGCAAGCGCGTCTAATCCCGGCAGAAGAAGGCTTCGGTCGGCGCCATGGAGACGGGGACACCAACACCGGAGGGGTAAGTGTATAACTTCTGTATGGCCAATATTTAATGCACGATGTATATTACAAAGTGCATTAATATGGCCATACAGAAGTGCTTGTAACACCACTTGCTTTCACGGGACAACCCCTTTAACTTCTAATAACCTGAGGCTATAATTTGAATGAAAGCCCTACTATACCCATTTTGCTTAGACCTCTTATATGTATTAAGATCCCATATTATGGTGCATATAGACTTTTATGGGACCCAAATGTACCTTCATATACCTTGCTTCTAGGGAAAAATATCTCATTAATACAGCAACTTATGGAGCTCCGCCATATGCTGGCACATGAAGTATCTACAACTCTACAATAGCTATGCACAGTCTCTGCACACATGAATGATGTCTTGAAGGGGTTATCCAAGCAACCACAATACCTGATCCAGTGGTTGCCACTACCAGTTCCCACCCAGTCCTGATAGCGGGTCACGTGGTTGCAAGCCTTCCTCCATCTTCCAGTTGTCAGTGACATCCTTGCAAGGGGCTGGCTGTACAATCATTTCAATAACTAAGCCAGTCCCCTCTGCTGTCAGAAAGTGAAGCAGCTTCTGTAGTTATTTTATGTTCAAAAGCATTTTATTGAACTTGTATATGAAATTTACATTCTGAATTTAGTAATAGAACATTGTATATTGAACTGTATATAATAACAGAGACATTTTTCGAAGACATACCCGTGTTTCCCCGAAAATAAGACAGTGTCTTATATTAAGTTTTGTTCAAAAGGGTTTAACTTTTTTACATGTATAGCTGCCTGGACACTATTTAAATTGACTTTTTAAATTAACTGTTAGCAGGGCTTAATTTTGGAGTAGGGCTTATATTTCAAGCATCCTCAAAAAGCCTGAAAAATCATTTTGCATCCTCAAAAATTCTGGAAAATCATGCTATGTCTTATTTTCAGGGGATGTCTTATTTTCACAGAAACAGGGTATTTAACATAACTGTCAAAGTGCTGGTATCTTGCTGAAAGAAGTAAGCAAGGTCATTGGTAACCTGGAACGGTATGCATCAGGAGAAATCAAACAACCGCTGCATGGCAAAATATCTTTATTCTTCAGAATACCCAGTTGGGAACACAGCTCAGCTTGTGGAATGATAGGTGCATGGCACAGGGTACAGGTCTCATGGTGTCTATCACAGCTACAGATGTAGCTTCACCATCCTTGAAGGATGGCGCTCTACATCTGTATCGCAGATTGCCAGGCGCCAGCAACCAGCGCAACGCTAATTTTGTAGAGTGGCTACTACCTTTCAGTTTGAACAGCAGCCATCCTACACAAGTAGCGAGCTGCGCCGAGTCGTGCTTAGCTGGGACTCACTACTGCAGTAACCCACTAATGGGAGATTCATTAATGGTGTTACATGTGTACTTGGTTGAGGCGGAAAAGTCCACCATATAAAATGGCCCAGCAATCTTTGTGGAACCCTCTTAGCTGCAGGTAGTCTCAGTTCAGAAGACCTTTAAAACTTAGGCCCATCATCCTCCGTGGCAGCCTGAGAGATACAGCTCCCTTCTGCTATAATGAGTCTCTAAGACTGTGGCACAATATGATGTGTATCTTGAGCCTTTCTTATATAGCCTCCTCTCGTCCTTTGCTCCCGAGAGCTACCATGCATCATGCACCTCATCACCCAGCTACTAAACTTTTAAAGAAACACTGTATGAATAAAACAATTAAACATACAATCAAAATAACACTGGCACCATTGGATTGGACTAGATCGGGTAAGTATTTTGGCTGCCTGGATATCCCCTTCAAGATCAGTTTTTATAGCCCCTTGTGAAGGCTATTAAAGGGTTGCCTGTCAGATTTTGCCCAGCTAATAGAGGGAAACCACAGACAAGGGAGAACCCCTCCCATTAGCTAAAGCCAAGACATGCACTCAGCTCTAGAAAGCTGAAAGGGTCCTTAGAAACTTCAGTGTTTGGTATGAAATGTTTTTCTCGCCATATCTTGGGAACAGCTGATGGTGAGGCTGCCAGATACAATCGGCTTGGCTCCAGAGGACACTCAATGTGAAATGACTTGTCTGATCTAGACAATTCTTTAGTACTACAGAGAAAATAAACAGTTTTCCTTATTGCTAAGCTTACAGTTTTATGTTTTTGCATATTAATATCATCACTGAAAGTGTGCAGAAAATGATATCTGCATGTTATATTTTATGAGGCAGAGATCAGTATAAGGGCAAAAACACATGGACATATTCTCCCTTTATACAGCCGTGATAATTGCGGCCATATAAGGTGACAAAACGAAACCATTGATCTCAGTAGGCGTTCAGTATTTCGATTTCACTGCTTGGATTTCCCGGCCATGAATACTACGGCCGAGAAAATATCAGACCTGCCCCATCTTCCCCGCACATAGTGAATACATCGTGCAGGGAAGATCAGCAGCACCTAACTTCCTGCCTGTTCTTTCAAACTCTTGCGCTCTGACACGGAGTTTAAACTGTCAGCGAGGGAGGAGGAACCGAAGAATAAGGCCTCATGTCCACTAGGAAATTCGGACCCGCGCGGATTCTCCATGCAGAATCCCGCAGCGGGACCCTCCTTTCCCGGGGACATATGGCCTGAAAATAGAATTTTCTTACCTGTCCGGACGCTGCAGGTTCCTGTCCATCGCGGCCGGATCTTCTTCCTCTGTGCCCGGCGGATGCGCTCACGTGCGGGAGAAAACAGAAATCTATTAAAATGCCATCCGCGGGTGCAAATTACAATTTAATTGCCCACGGATGGCTAATGGATCCCCATGGGCAAAATCGAATGCGGATTCCGCAGCGGAATCCGCAATTTGATTTTGCCAGTGGACATGAGGCCTAAGAGTTTGAGCGTAATTGCACCAACGGCAATGTGTTTTTGCCCTAAGAGCTCCTTCAGACATGTGTATGCACAAATGCACATGCTTCAGCACTATGAACGAGGCTTTTTTGCGTGCATGCCGCAATATATTACTGCACATTTTGCCCACACAGGGCGGGATTATTTGCACACAGCAGACGAATATGCCCTGATTTAAATGGCTGTTTGGCCTAATGATTTCCAAATGAGTTCTTTTTTTATGGAATTGCGCAGTGCTGCATGCATCCTATTGTATATTTTGTGCATGCATTTGCACTCCCCCATAGACTTCTATGGGGACCTTTGCCCAGAAAATGCGCAAAAAGATAGAAAACGTTCTATTTTAATCTACGTGCAAAATCGGGACATGTGCACAAACCCATTGGGCTCTATTCAGTGTATTGCGCTCACACATTTTGCATGCACAAATACGCCCGTGTGAAGGAGCCCTATAACAAAGAACCCAGTATACTGCAGGGATAAAGAAACAGTCCAAACGGAATAAGAAGAGATGACTTGTAACCTCTGCCCAGTGCAGCAGCGTCCCGTATGCAGCAGCGCTCGGTAAGCCAGTATATTTCTCTGTTTTACAACAGCACACTCGTGTATTGCAAAAACATTGCTGCTGTCTTGTACCACTGTGTAAATTTAGAGTGCGGAGCGAGGTGCTATTTTACTGTGGTCTGTACTCTGTTTCCAAGGTTCCCAGGCAGACTGTCATTGCCACAGCAACTAGCTTCTGGGAGCAATGCCAGTTTTTTTTCCAATTGCAATAAAATTGATACTGAGCATTGAATAGCCTGTGCAAAACATTTATTGCATTACACTTTAGTAAAACATGGATAAGGGTTAATTAAAAAAGCCCGTAAAGCATCACATACAAGATTTAGCTGCTGGGAAATGTTTCCTTGTCTAAAGCTCCTCCTGTGTGTGTTTGTGTTATATAAGCCTTCCATAGCTGGAAGACATAAGCCAACTATGGCTGCGTACATTCTTTCCAGAACACGTCCTGGCGTTATTACATAATCTCCATTGAAACTTTATTTCCATTCTCTTTGAGGCTTACAGAAGAGCAATCAATGAAAGGGCGCAATTAATATAATAACTATGGTCTGCTCATGCTGGTTGACTTATATACACTACATGTCAACATTTAGTAGAGTCAATCGGTCACTGACCAACCAATGAGTAGGATGGTAAAGATTAATTGGTTGCTGCTCTCCTTTAGGTGGTAATTAAATATCCATATGCGAGTTGCGCCAAATTGTCCACGTGCTTTCTGAAATACATATATGCTGTATGCTATTCTCGTACGTGAAAATGGAAGAGAAAAAACAGACACTCCAAAAGCAGGCAGATGTTAGCATAGCCAAATGATCTTTTATTGCCCAAAACAGTGTATAAAGGGCAACATTTCAGCTTTATGAACCGTTGCATTTTATATGCCTTTTTGGACAATAAAAGAACATTTGGATATGCTAACATCTGCCTGCTTTTGGAGTACTATGTGATGCTGGGTAGGGTTGACCTGGCTGGATTGAAGTTAGGAGTCCATTGGTGTCGTTTCCAGGCAGTAATCTTTTTCACCATGTGGACTGTGGCATTAAGTACTGGCTGGTTTGGGATTTGGGGCTTAGACAGACGAACGTATGCGTACGGAGCGTATTTGAGCATGAACTTGGTTTGGAGATGGCCCTAAATGGGCGGCATGCCAACGTATAGTACTGCTATTTTTGCGCTTCGAAATGCCAGTTCACACGCATGTGTATTATTCCTTTCCTGTGGAATAGAATGGAAATTTTACGCCAAATTAAGGCTAGCTCTCTTTTTTGCCTGCGTATGACACAGGGTAACTCCCTCCCCCTTCCTTTTTTAAGATACCGTAGATTTAAAGTGCAGCTTTCTGCGTAACATGGAGAAAGATAGGGTAAGGCCTATCTTTTCTCAGCTCAGAATTTGCATGCGGGAAACACGCTCAGAAGAAGGCGTCCATTGTGATCAATGGCTTTGCTTTGTCATGTTTAACAGGAGGAAATTTCACGAATGCAAAAACCTCTGCAAACATATTCGTCTGCTTAAGCTTTTATTCCTAGTAGACCATGAATTGCACTTTTGGTCCTGAAACTATCTGTCTTCTTATGGTGCGTTGAACTGATTTAGTTTTAGTTTCAAAGAGTTTTTATTGAAAGTTCAAGCAAATAGGACATTGATTTACAGCATTCTTAAATCCCCTCGCAGGGGGCCAATTATTGCTTGCTGGGATAATTGTGCTTTGAAGTAACAGTATATTCATATATATTTAGGCTACTGGAAAGGGTTAACGAAGTGTGTTGAAGTAAGGGTCATCAAGAATCCATATCAAATTCCAGGAGTATCCATAGTACATAATCGGATTTGGTTACTGGGAGGATGGTTAGGTAGATGATATATTGCAGCATAGTCCTGGTACCTCTAGATAGTCAATCCAGGGTTGCCAGATATTTAAGAAATTGGTCATGGTGTCAGTTCTGATCGCATGAATCCTTTCATATAGCATAATTGTGGATACTCTGTTGGTAACCTCAAGGAAGCAGAGAGTAGAGGATTTCCATTTGGAAGTGATATGAATTCTTATGGCCATACATGTGAATTGAATAAGTTTATGGGTTTGAAATTGGGATTGTGGAGGACAATCTCCTAGTAGGAAGACTGTGGGAGATTTGGGTACCTTATCCACAAACAAATGATTTAGTAGATTAAGAACTTGCAATCACAATCTATCAACCTCCAAACATGTCTACCAAACATGAAGCATATTCCCCATTTCTTGGCATCCTCGGAAGCATAGCGGGGAGGAAGATGGGTATAGGTGGTGCAATCTCTGAGGTACTAAATACATACTGTGTAGGATTTTAGTTGAGATTTCCATAAGGCAGACTTGGTGACTACCCTTGGAGATCGTGGAGCAACAGTGCTGCCACCTATTAGAGGTCATCTCCTTCCGTAGGTCCTCTTCCCACCTCCTCATATAGCATACTAAATTAACCTTGGGAAAAGGTTAATTTAGTATGTTATACAGGAACAAGAGGATTTCTTGCTGGGAAGGATTATTAGCAGATAGTGTTTCAAATGAGGAAGGACCTGGGGAGTACAGGGGCAGAGATAGGGAGTGGAAGACCTGGTTGATCCCCAAATATTCTTGTATAGGGGTTTGAATGTGGCTATAAAGTGTTGTATGGTGTATAGTTTTGACAAACTGATTTTCTTTTAGCTATCTAAGTGATTAGCTTTAATAAAAAATGTTGATATTTTTTAAATGTTTCTTGATCTAGCAGGATGACTCATGTATAAATGTCTTGAAAAGTTTTGATGCGTTTATGGCCGTTTACTTATTGGTGTGTACTCCAATTATTGTTGGATTCTTTTTTCTTCATTTTTATTGACAGACAGGAAATATTTTACCAATAATGAGAGATATTGGTTTAGCGTATAGCCTTGAAATGTAGAGGCTATTTATATAGAAACTATTTATGTGAAATATGATTGTTACACTATAAGGAATGCTCTCAGTACATTTCGGGATTAACATATAATGTTTTTGATAGTATAGAACTACTTTAAATGCAGGGGAAAATGGTTTTCATGCATTCTACTGACTGATAAGCAGAAGTACTAACATTTGTATGAGCAAAGTCACTGCAGACCATTATAGGGTTATGACCAAGGATATTATGCCATTATTATGGAAAAAATATACTCTTGGAAATGTATGACGATACGTATCTGTTGTATATATTTCTAAGGGGTTAAATGTTCATATATACATCTTTGAATATTATTGCTGTATTTTATTCATGTTCCTGCCAGAGCCTTCAGAGAGCGGTCAAGTGACTGTCTTTTTGTTACTTTGCTGCTATGGACTAACAGGACCAAAGCTACTGATGGACTAGATATACAGGGCAGGCTTTGGTGTGAGTCAGAGAGTGCAGTAAAAAGAGACTCTGCTAGTGAAAGCTGCAGCAGACTTTGATTCCTGGAGTAGTGCTACCCAGCTGTTGCAATGTGACTGAAAGAGGAAGATCTGTTCATTGTCCAAGGAAAAATCAGCCGCAGTTGCTGACTGCACTGAGCCTTCACTGGGAAAGAGGAACCACCAACGAAAGTGAACAGACTGACAGCCAGTATATGGATTTGAAGTTTCGGTGGAAAGTAATCATGAATACCATCACCCTGGTTTATCACCAGTAAAATAAATTGTTTTGACTTCATCACTGTACAACCTCCCTAAAGGTACTGTGCTAATATTGTTTTCAGGGAATAGTGACTGCATGTTTCAATTACCAGATCTGACTATTTGGTTAACTGAAGTTCCTGCAAGACTAAGTTACTTCACAGAATATTTTTTTTTCTAACAGCATCTGTGGAGCTATTTGCCTCTGCCCAAGGTAAACCATTTATTGACTGTGATAAATCTTTATTGGGAGCACAATATTAAGGGAACCTAATTCATCAGGTACAGACCAACTTACAGCATGAATCGAACGTTAGTAAACTGTTTCCATTGAAACTAAATAATATTATTCTATATTCTTGCCATGTTATTCTTTATCTTATATTTTGTAATGAACTGGTGTAAAGCCTCTCCGTAATCAGCGTCATATTCTGCACCTGTTTCATAGTCACACATGCAACATTTTCCTAATTTCTTTGTGGATAAGGTTTTTGGTGCTTAAATAAACTACTGCTGTATTACTGGAAATAACACTTTTGCACTGTTAAAAGTTTATTGTATGACCTACCAATCTGGTCCTTGGCAACAAATTTTAGAAACTACAGCTAAGAACATTCTTTCACAGATCATTATAGCACATCAAAATGCAGTGGTGGAAAAACAATAAAAACTGATTTAAAAGCATAATTCAGATAACTTTTCAGAATTAGCTGCCGTGTGTATGTACCGGTTGAGTAACACTATATCTAGCCATTATATGACTTGTGTCCTGCAGGCTGTATCTAGAATATTTTCAGACCGTGCAGAGAGAATTGAGGTCTTAACTGTTATGATATCTTCTACACAGTGCGCTCAGAGAACTGTAGATCCTGCTCCCTAACTCTCTGTAGTGCACACACATTTAATTAATATCAACAGGGATGACACTAGAGAGAGTCTGAGCAGTGTAGATGTGACTCTAGTAGTTGTAATACAGTAAATAACTCACCATTAGCAACATAAAATATGTGTTTGAATCTGTGCTTCTCTTCTTTCCTCCTCCCCCTTCCGTCTTCCTAAAATTCTATAGGACATAACATCATCATTTATGACAATGTACTTATACGAGTTGTGAAAATAGCAGTAAAACACTCACTGTTAGATCTAACAGCCCATCTGTGTAAGTCTCTCCTTCTATCTTCCTCTTCTCTACTCTATGTTCTCATGGACTTCAATGAACAGGATGACTCATTGCCTTCGTCCACCTGTTAGTAGAGATGAGCATCACTTAAGAATAAGTGGACATCAAATGAAAAGAAAGGGAGGACTCTAGTGGCCAGCATTTTTTAAAGAGATTTTTCAGCACAAAAATGTTTTAGGTAAGTAAAATGATTTGCACTTTTGCTAATTATCACATTGGCTATAGTATAAGCATGAGTTATTTGAAAAGTCAGTCACTATTTAAATGGTTTGCTCCACTTCTAGCTGTTTTGCTTCAGGAAGCAGACAGGGCCATACATTGCACAGTGGTCCATGTTGGTACTGCAGGCTGAGTCCCATTCATTTCAATAGTACGTAGTCTGCAGAACCAACCTAGGCCACTGCACACACAATGAACAGAGTTGTTTGCTTCCTGCAGCAAAACAGCTAGAAAGGAGACAACCCTTTAAGATCAAAATTCGCCTGATCAGTAAGAAGTTAAAGAGGTTCCCTGGAAATCTTAAGCAAAATTCCACAGTAAGTAAAAACACACTATGGGGACACTGATTAGTTTGGGATTATCAAAAGCATTAGACAGGGCTATATCCCCTCACCCTTCTTGTTTAACCTATATGTGGAAGTGATCATGCGTAAAATGGACCTAGACAAATTGGAAATTGGGGTGAAAATAGGTGAAAGAAACGTCAATGATCTCTGATATGTGGATGACACAACTCTGCTTGCAGAAACAAGCTGGTCTGAAGCAGCTGATATGTAAGATTAAAACTGAAAGTGAAAAAATGGGCCTACACCTGAATTTAATGAAGACTAAAATTATGACAACTGCAAAAAATGGTGAAATTCGAATCAAAATTGACAACAAGCCATAGAATGCGCATGAGACTTCATCTTTTTTGGCTCAAAAATTGACCAGGCTGGAGAATCTATGCCAGGGATAAAACATAGGATAGCACTGGGGTGATAGCAATGCTAAATATGGACAAAATCTGGAAAAGTAGGGATATCAGTATAGCAACTAAATGCAGGATAGTGCAGACCCCTGTATTCCCCATAGCCATGTCTGGATGTGAAAGCTGGACTGCGAAAACAGCTGATAGGAGGACTGATGCGTTTGAGCTGTGCTGCTGGCGAAAGCTGATGTGTATACCCTGGACGGCGAGAGTAACAAAGAGAGAGGCCTGAATCGTATAAGACCCAATATATCACTGGAGGGAAAGATGACCAGACTCAGATATTTTGGCCATGTAAAATGAGTAGAGTCACTAGAAAAATCTATAATGCTTGGGCAGATCAGTCGCAAAAGAAGACCCGGCCGCCAAAGAACTCGATGGCCGATACTGTCAAAGCTGATACTGGCATGGATACCACACAACTGTAAGAAGCAGTGCAAACCGAAAAACATGGGAGGGAGGGAGCCTTTAAGGTAGCGAACGACTAAATGGCTAACAACAACAACATATAAACAAATATCACCTCTTTATCATTCATTTGCATTTAGAGGGTGGACTTCATATATATAGAGAGAGACAAAATTTAGAATCATATTCCATCATGTATATTCAAGTATCTAGTCAAATACGGCATGTTATTGCCCTTTTAGCATAATTAGAGCTTACATGCATAAAAGTATAAAGGCAATATATCCTCATCCCTATAAGTTGTGCGGCTATATCGATAAATTATCCTATCAGTAATATACATTTAATACAATTATTGTATCCCACACTTATTTTATTGAAGATCATAAAATGCTGGCATTTCTACGTAAAACAAGTTTTGTGCAGGTTCACTTTGTCCCTTGTTTAAAGCACATTAGTTAATATTCAGTGACCGTCAGGCAATCTTAAAAGAGATGCTGGATCTGCTGCTCTACACTAAATTATTCAGATGACTGTAGTCATATTTGCTGATGGGACTAGTAGGATTTTCATGTCAAAACAACACTCATTAAACTGAGTGCTTCAGTGAAACCAGCAGATTTTTGTTTTAATCTGTTTGTGATCCCCGTGTCCGCATTGAAAGACCAAAGGTTTGGCTTGTACTAACATCAGAGGTAACAGCTGTCACTCTTGAAAATCAAAGCTATCTGTATATCAGGATAGAACTGTGCATCAGGGTGCAGGCCTCCTCTAATAATACGCTACTTATCTGCAACTCAAATGAAGAAACACAGAAGCTAACTAACATGTTTCTTTATCCAAGAATGAAATAAGTTGCGTGCTTTTCTACTTTTCTTCTGAGAGATGATTTATAGGTCACAGCACATTCTTTCTACAATATGTCTTCAATATGTTTTGAGATTTAGAGTCCATATTTGTACAGCTAAGGGTTATAAAACAGAACCATATTGTAACAAGTGGCTCTATGGTTAAATTCTGTATCTCTGCTGTGCAATATATGGCGGGATTTTGTGAGCACTGTATAAAGGCTGGACATGACTTTTGAAATTGATTGATTTAAAGTTGTATTCTGTCCATTCAGCCAAAATGATTATTTGCATTGGTCATATATTATCTCTGTCTCTTCCATAGAATCTTGCAAGATCCAGTTGGTCACTGGACAATGTTCCAATGCACCTCACCAATGAGCAAATTATTAGGACCTCTCCTGGGCCAATATTTATTATGAGGTTTATAAGAAGTTTAGGTGTAAACAAAATCTGGTGTATAAAGTGCTGATGTGTGATATCTTAGTAGTAAAATTTGCTACTTCTATTGTATGCCAAATTTTACAAGTGACAGGAAAGAGGTGAAATTTCCGAAGGCAAATTTTGGTGGAAATGGCAAACTTTGGACAAATGGGGCAAAGATTTTATTTACTTCACTGCCAGACAGTTCAAAATGCAACAGGTTGATATAGGGGTGTGTGCTTGAAAAAAAACTTTTGTGCTAATTTCTCCAATTATCTCTTATGCTGAAACAAAATATGTCCATTATCTTTTCTCACACCCAGCTATCTTTCAGGATAGAACTCACTTGTGGTCTTTAAGTCTGATCTCAAAACTTTCCACTTCTCAACTACATACTGTAAATGTTATTGCAGATGTATTAGATGAGAAAATGGTATTCTTGAATTCCTTGGCTTCTGACAGAAATTCTTCCCTGCACAGTCTGACAATTACTTATAGAGTCACTTTCTTCTTAATGCAAGCAATATTCCACATGTTATTACATGACCTCTTCAACATGCTTAGCAACCATGTAACAGTCCTTCAAATTTGCAAAAAACTTCAGGATGAGTTGCCCTTTGAATGTAAACCTAAAATCTTCACAAATTACACAAGAGACACTTGTTATTTCTAAGCCCCAGTGCAATCTTTAATCCACCTGTACCAAGTGAGCTTTATATTTAAACCACATAAATTTGGGTAAATGCAGGGAACGTTATCATTCAAAAAATGAATGATAACTATTCAGTGTAAACGCAGCCAACAATCGAACGTCGAAAGACAAACTGTTCACTTTTCGTTCATTATATGCAGGCATAAAAATCATTGTTGGCTTGTTCACTAATCATTCGGTTCAAATACTGATCGTTAAGTTGTTTTCATTCACTTTTACAATGAATGTGAACAACTTGATGATTTCTCGTTTGAACGAGCCAATGATTTATCTGCCTAAGCAAACAAACAAAGGGTTTGTTCACACGAGCATATGCGTTTTCACGCTGACCGCATCGTGGCCGAAAATTGAGTGAATGAAGAAAAGTCCTGAGCTTTATTAGTCTTCTTGTTCATTCACATGGCCGGGTGCAACATATTAGTGAAGAAATACGCCGCAGCCCGGAAATCCCTCGGTTGGCATTAATCCTCGGAATTACTTATAATGCCCAAATTGGACGCAGTTAAATCCCCTCCACCTCCCTTTTTTTGCAGCTCCATATGAGTCTATAGGAGCCGCCAGGGTATATCGGTCAAAAGATAGGGCAAGACCTATCTTTTCCGGCAGCATATAAATGCGGTTGCCGATTTAGATCGTGTATGTTCTATTTTTTCCGTTCCATGGTCATCTGAGCGCACACATTGGAATCCAATGCTTCACATGGTCACCATTTTCCTCCGACGTTTTATCGCAGCTAAATAGCCGCGTAAAAATGCTTGTGGGAATAAGGCCTAACTTTATTTGCTTGTTCAAATGACAAATTGGCAGGTCTAAACAGACCTTTACAGTTTATACCAAACTTAGCTTAAAGATTTGAAGTCTTTCCTTAGATTGAAGTTATTGACAAAGTATTTTGACCTATTCTGTTTACCACAATTCATCAAAGCTCTTTTCTTGGATATTTAATCTCCTCATGAAAGCCAAGACATCAAAGAATAAGGAGCCATACAAGCAAAACTTGTGTATATACACCATGAACAATTAACAGCTCAATTACAGAATGTCTTAAGTTACAAAAAAGGACATTTAGGCAGCGTGCTTTTGTATTTAACACTTACAGATTTAGTGTATTTCAGAATTTGGCCACCAATGTAAACATTTTGCTGTTATTTCTTTCTATACAAAGACATGATTCGTGTGTTCTTACAATGCTTTTTTATGTCCTAAGACCCATTCACATGGGCATATTTCCCATCAGGGTACTGTCTGTGTATTCCATGGACAGCACACGGACACAGGTCCAATTAGGGGCCGAAACGTAGCCTGTATATTTTTTTGTTATGCGAGAATAAAGGAAACTTTCGTGACTTCTACACCCATGAATGCTGCCAGATTTATTTTCTACATTTGAATGTTTTTTTGAATGTTTTTTTGTGCCCTAAGACCCATTCACATGGGCATAATTCCCATCAGGGTACTGTCTGTGTATTTCATGGACAACACACGGACACATTATAGTCAATTAGGCTATTTACACAGGTTTTTTTCACACAGACTGAAGGTCTGTGTGAAAAAACTCACAGCTACCTGAACCTATCTAGTCCGGAAAGGTAAGTGATCACAAGCAATTAATGTGTACATGCCTAATAGATCAAAATGAGAGCATGCGACAATGGATTCTGCAGCCAAAAATTCAGTATATTTTACTTCAGTTTACTAAACAGTATCATGTGAAATTAGTGCAAGTTGTCCCCATGGATAACAGAATATGACAGAAATGCTTGATGGGTGCAAATTTTCCCTTTGAGATCCTCACCGATCAGGAGAATTGGGGTCTTCTGGATATTTTAAATATTTATGAGAGTACCCCTTTAATTATATAGTTTTATCTCCTAACTATCTTTTTTTCCCTAGAATGGAAACTACTGGTAAAACAATAGTTTATTAATTGTGTCTGGTTTCTAAGGGGCAGAAAATACACCTGTAATGAAATGGTTAACAAGAAAAAACAAATACAAACAAAGCTGATGCAAAGAGAAATAATTCTAATACATTTAACCCAGTGCTACATCATGGAAACTCTTTCTTGATGTGCCGCACACTCACAACACTCTGGGGTAATGAATAAGTGTTGTTGTTCCTGGAGAAATAGAATACATAATGAACCTTTAGGCTTTAGCACAAACCATGAATAATTATAAACTTCAACGGGACAAGTGCACTTATAGAAAACAGACTACAGTTATCTGAGTCTTCCCGAAGCTAGACATTGCCCCAGGCGGTGTTGAGAATTTAGACGTTTTAATATCTCTTAAAGCAATATATTATATAAGGTTCCACTGAAAATGGAGACTCCCTTATTATACATATTATCTCAAGTTCTACAAGTAAAAATATTGCTAGTCTAACAAAACTTATTGCTTCAATTGTCAACATATGCATTTTACATTTTTATAGATGTATGTACGAGTGCTTGGTGGTGGGCCTCATTAATAAGAACTAATACAGAAAAAAATGAAGACCATATTACACAATAACATTTCAGTTTTTAGTTCTCCCAGTGTTGGTAATAACTACTACAACCCTGTCTCTGTTCAAATTTTACTAGAAGTTTGCTTTGGCACACACCAAGCTTTTAGCATAGTTCTACTGGTTCGGTTCACTCAACACTAATCCTGAACACTGTTGCATAGCACTATTTAAGAGCCATATAAACCCCATATAACACTTTGAGTGTTATACAGGTCCTCTAGGACCCTTAGACAGTGTTATGCAATGGTTTTAGGGGTTTTGATAAAGTTATGATTCAGTTCGAACTACTTCGAACCAGTTTGAATTTTCTACAAAAGTTCGGTAAACCAGCTGAACCGAAATTTTTAAAAGTTCACTAATCACTAGTTCTAAAGTGAAATTAGTTATTAGAGATGAGCGAACGTGCTCAGCCCCGCCCCTTTTTCGCCCGAATACCGCGATTTTCGAGTACTTCCGTACTCGGGCGAAAAAATTCGGGGGGCGCCGTGGCGGCGCGGGGGGTTGCAGCGGGGAGTGGGGGGGAGAGGGAGAGAGAGAGGGCTCCCCCCTGTTCCCCGCTGCTACCCCCGCACCGCCGCGCCTCTCCCCGCCCCCCGGCGCCCCCCGAATCTTTACGCGCGAGTACTGAAGTACTCGAAAATGGCGGTACTCGGGTGCGTAAGTACTCATTACGAGTACGTTCGCTCATCTCTATTAGTTATCTAACTTGAGAATTGGCCCTTTATGTGTATGCATTGCAGTTTATACACACTTCTCACCTCTACAACTAAAATCATGATCATTACAACAATAAGGGTATACTAACTAAAACCAGATAGTAAAATATATTCAGTTTTTCTAATCTTTTGTTTTCTGACTGTAGATGTTTGTATTAAATGTCTGTACATGACTATGTAAGCTGCCGTGATGTCTGAGCTATAGTAAACAACATTTAGAGAGCTTTTACAGCAGAACTCATGGGGCATTCATACAATGGACAGGAGGAGACCCACTAAAAGCCCCATTTACACAGAATGAACACTTGTCCCTGCATACACTCGCTCCCGTGCTGTTACATAGGAGCGAGAATCGCTAGTTCTCTTACAGAGCAGCCAGCAGGGAGGTGGGGCAGGTGGAGGAGATTTCACTCCACGCTTTCCCCCACCCCTCTCCATTGAATTTAACATAGCAGTCAGACAGTACTGAACGGCTGCTGTTTACACTGAACAGTCATCGTTCAGCTCATCTTTCATCATTTATGCAGCCTAAAAGATGAGCTGAATGATGATCATTTAGTGTAAACAGCAGCCGTTCAGTACTGAATGGCCGCTGTGTTAAGTGAATGGAGAGGGGCAGAGAAGAGCGAGGATCGAGGAGTGACATCTCTACCAGCCACCCCACTGCGAGCCATACGATACTCGCTTCTGTGCGAAAGAGAGTACATGCGGGGACAAGTGTTGGGCATCGTTTGCCAGACATTCGTCCCTTTTTTTCTGGGGCTTAACTTCTATGGGAGACTGCTGTAGACGTGTTTTGTGATCTGTGCAGAGGTCATTATGCAGTGAGGGGGAGTAGATGTTCGCTCAACTCTATTCGTAGTGTATTTATTGTTCAACCCACATATTTCAGGCTGCATGGACACTCAAGGAGATAAATTATATAATCCGATCCAGTTAAACAAGTCTTATATACATTAATTTTTGTTTTCCTTTTCTACTAATATCTGCTTCCTGTTGTGGCAAATATTCTGGCAACACTTACAATATTGTATGCCACATCTGAAAATGCCATCGATGTGCCCTCCCCACATGGATGGGGCCCCCTGATATACAGTTGTTTATGTCTAAAAATAACCATCTGATTGGCATCAGTACTGTCTAAAAACTCCAAACCCCATACAGTGGTGTTAAGATTCAAAATTTTTTAGGGTAGTTTTACTGTGGCTTTTTTTTGTCAAATTGTAAGATGTCCCGTGTGTTTTTGTTAACATTTTAAAATCATTTGTGACCTTGCCGTAAAATGATTCAATGTATGGTCCCTTGTGCTTTAGTGGGTAGAGGAAACTTGGTGGTTTTAGATCAGTGCTGATTGGTTCCTGTAGGAGATTTAATTCCTCCTCTGTTTCACAATCCGTCTCATTTCCTTCTACCTCGTTTTTGATGTTAGTTTGGGAGCGGTTTTGAGTGTCTTGGAGATCTTTTATGGCAAAATGTCTGCGTAGGGTGAGTTTTTATATAAATCAATTGAGAACCACAAGTAGTTTGAATAGATCAGTATCACTTGAGCGGCTAAGAAACAGGCCTTCACCTAAGATCTCCACTTCTTTTCTGTTTAAAATGTCTTGAGAGTTTAAAGCTACCTTAAGTTATAGCATCCTCATTGGTAACTACACTGAAGAGTATTTTGTTTGGCCTTTTTTAATACGTTGCCCCCCTTGTTTGCTCGTACTTCTGCTTTTGGTCTTTCTTGGAGTTAGACGAGAGGGTTTGTAAAACTGTTATTTTGGTTTTGGGTAGTGGGGGTGTTTGGGTTGTTGGGTGGGTTTTCAGTAGAGGTTTGTCTAGAAAAGTAGAAGTGGTTAATGGTTAGAGTTTCTGAGTGGAAGAGGTACTAGTGGATGAATTGGAGAGGCCCGCTCTTTGTTCCAAAAAAAGAGATGGGTTCCTGGGTGGTAAGTGAGCTGGTCCAAGATATCAGGGATAAGCGATGAGAGTGTTGAGTAAGGGTTAAAGGTACTTTGATTCACAATGGGAATATTGCTGTGTATGGGGTTATTTGAGCTCAAAGAGATGTGGACAGGTTGTGAACTGCAGGTAATGGAGAAGAATGGGACATTCATGCTGGGTTCAACGGTCAATGAGGCAATATTGGACTGTGTGTGGTCATTATGAGAGGGAATGGCTGGAGTTGTGGAGAGGGTGAAATAGAGGATTTAAGTATAACTGTTGTGCAAGGATGTGAAGAGTAGTGTTTCTGAGTTTTACTATTACGTTGTCCCCCCCCCCCTTTTAAAATCTTTTACAAATATTTAAAATGTTAAAATTACAATATTTTACAGTCCTAATGATAATCTTGATTTAAATATTTTATACGGTGTTATTGCCTTTTTGTAATAGTCCTATCATTTTACAAGCTATTTGATCTGCATCCCCGTAGATATCCATGATTGGCTTTATACCAGTACATTTCAACATTGCTCTAGTATTTTTATTAATACATAATTTTATCAAATAAGAAACATGATCTTTTACTTATGATCCTATGGTTTTGTTTTTCAGTTCTTTTTTTACTTCATTTTTTTTGTTTATGTATTTTGGTCACTTGTAATTTTGGCACACAGGCTTTTACTTCTATGTATGTGTGGGTATGCATCTAAGAAACTCTTCATACTGTTAACATTTCTCTGTACGATATGCTTGAAAAAGGAGGCAGATGTGTTAGTAAGACCTCCGGATTCATGTACTGTGTCTTCTGTCCTATTGTTACTGAAATAAACATTGGAGGGGTACCTACCCTACTAAAAAAGAAAACATGGAGGAAGTGTGTGGTAGTTAAGAGGCTAACCTGGATTCTTAAGGAGGTTTACCAAGGACCACAAACCTCTCACTCAAGCACATGTTTATTTCACATCTCACCTATAGACTGGGTTCAGGGAAACTTTGGTTCCTGATGAAGTCGCTCAAAAGCGACAGAAATGCGTTAAATTTGTATCTATCCATGAACCTATATCTTTGAATCAGAATCTATCTATGAATCTATTTCTTCAATATAATAGAAATAACCTGGATCCATCTCAGGTGTATGTTAATGGATGCTATTAAATGTCTTTGATCCAACACTAATCATCACTAAGGTTGGGCTTTAGACTTGGGTGAGAGATGCTTTTTGGACAGGACCCGGCCGCCATAAGCTGGGGAGCCCCTTAAATTTGAGTTCTGTCATGTCAACTGACAGTAACCATCCAGATTGAGCATTTAACAAGTGGAGGTGTTTGAGTACAACAGTGCTTCCACCACTTATACACCACAGTTTGGGTTATGAGGTTCCCTCTTTTTACATAGCAAACATCCATGAATAGGTGGTGCATTCATATGCTTTCACCTTGCTTTGTATGAATATACCATTGGAAACTTATAAGAAAGGCCTTTAGACCCACAGAGGGACGAGTTTGGTTTCGGGTGGGTATCTACCACATAACAGGGGACCCAATATATAGATGAACCAGTACTACTGGACTTAAGGTGGTGTGTACATTCATATACATATTTGTTTGTCTTTTTTTGGAGCCAAGAATCGAATAAAAGTTTTTTTTAAGGGATCTGTTCTGTATAAGTCTTAAATAAGTAATTGGATTCCTCTGCTCCTGTGAAATATTTTTGTTGTATAAGAAACAAGCACTTTTTAGCAACATTTTGTCTTACTAAAAAGTTTTTTATTTTCAGAAAAATACGGTAGATCTTGATATCAAAAACTTGAAAAAGTATTAAAAAAAATTCTTAAAAAATATTTTTTACAATAAAAGCTTGGGTTACACAAGAGGTCATTTTCTGATGACACATTCGGTTTAAATAGGATGTTTGAGATTTAGGAAAAGCCTCCAAATCACTCAAGCTTTTAAAAAAGAAAAAGTATATATTGTAAATATAAAATATATTTTTATTCTCTAACATGCAATACTTACTGCTAAAAACTATTTTCTTTTTTAGTTCTATGCCACTGGTTATTGTCCCACTGTATATAATAGGCCTCAGTGAAGTTGTGTTCATTATAACATTCAGTATGAATCCTCGGACTCTTGTAGATACACACTAGTGCTCATTTCATGTAATCCAAGACCCCAGTACTTTAAGGCATCAGTGCTCAGAACAGAGCCAACATGCTGCCCATGTGATGTGATATGATGTAATGTTCTGTGACAACAATTTGACTTTCCAGCCCCGTGAAGTTACACACAGTAATTTGTGAATCAAGATTTTATCTTAGCAATTAAAACTGATTGATTTTTTATTATCCCTTTTATATTTTCCTATAACTGTGATTATTGCGATGATGTGTTAGACATCTAGTTAAACTGAGATGTCTGTGATTTTTTTTTACTGTACTATAATATTTTCTAATCATTTTTACTTTTTGATTCCAGTAGTGATTGGAAAAGCAGCAGTTAGTGAATGCAATTAGATCTGCGCCTGCACTACTACCCCAAGAGTCTGCAGTACAGGTGGCACAATCTGCTTTTTCCACTGTTCATAACAAAGGCGGTGGAATCCTGAGCGGCAGACCCCCGCTCCCCCCCCCCCCACCCTTCAATCATCCATTGATAAATCATCAATAGAAAAAATGCCTGAAGTCCCAAATAACCCCTTTAAGCACAACTAGGATAAAGATGTATCTATATTAGGAGAGAAAGGAAATAATAGGGTAGACTAGATGGAGCATGTGGGCTTTTTCTAACACCGATCTTCTATGTTTTTACATAGAAATGATGAAGGTAAAATAAAAAAAATGATTCAGAAAAGTTGGCACTTGGTCAATATAAATGAAATGCAATGTAGATGATTTGGAAATCAGTGCATTGATTGGTAGTTTTCAAAATATCCATAATATGTTATACAAATCACAGTATTGGATTTGCTTGTCCCAGATACCAGACAACTGAATCGCTCCTAGGCCAGTTCATACATTACCGAAAAGGTCATCAAGTTGTGATGACAATCCACCTTCAATATTCCAGCCCACAAATGCTTCATTCTTCCTCCTTATCTAGCCGGATCATTACAGGCTGCTGCCTTTTAAAATGAATGTCAGTTTCTTTTGCTGCACAATGGCAAGAAAGAGAAAGAGATGACCTTTAGTGAGTAAAATAGGTTTGTGAGCTTTCAGTGCTTTGTAGTTATGTCTGAAGCTCATTATCTCCTCATCTCAAGAACTTCCAGTCCCTGTATCAATAACTATGTCTATGCAATAGGTTTGTGTCTCTTGCTCGTCAGAAAGGCCTCTGGCATGAAAGTTTATTAATAGCTAAGAGCAAGCTGCCAAATGGATCAGAGCATTAGAAATTGAAGGAAAGTGCTTCATTTTGCATTCTTTCAATTAGTGTTTTGGCTGTCTATATGAATTTCAATGAAGAATATGGAAAGTTTTTTTTTTCTTTTTTATTTTCAGGTACTAACCCCAGACAGTGCTAAAAGGTAAAGCCAGTTTTCACTGCTACGATATTGTGCTGGATATTTTATACTCACTGTAACTATGTGACTGGCATGTATTAATTTACTAGTCTAGCTTCTGCTTAAAATGCTCACTGAGTTTTCAAACAGCTAGTGGTTATATGAAGGCCAATGTGATAACTTTCAAAAGTGAAAAGTCTCATTTACCTAAAATGACATTTTTGTGCTGAAAAATCCTTCTGACTTACTATCCACTATTGCTGTTGCTCGTCTTGATTGGCAAGGTGAAAAAATCCACCCAATTTTTAATTTCGTGTGCAACCCGATTTTTGGTCAAAATAATAGGAAAATCAAATTTCCCATAACACCTGGTACAGAGGTCAGTGTGAAGCCAGGGTGCCTTGATGATGTCACCAAATGTGTCTTCCATATGAGCAGCACTTTCATTGAACGCCTGCTTCACATGATCCAATCATATATAACAGGCACTGTGTTAGTAGTAGTCATTTTACAGCTCAGCACAGGGCAGAGAAACCGCAACATATTAAGGAAAACATAAAAGTTGCATGAGCATTTTATGTCTATACAAAATGTGCTCTATGCTTAGGGAGAGATAATCCTCAGAGGATATATTGCATACCAACACAGAAGATAAGGTGGGTTGTATTGGAGGGACCAGAGAAGCTGCATGAACATTATATGCCTATACAACATGTGCCCTGTACTTTAGGGAGAGATCTGCAGAGTGTATATTGCAGCTGCTGCCACTGTATATAGCAGCAGACACAAACTACACTGTTGTGTGGTTATATTGTAGTTCTGTGTTTGCGGCCTCAGATATTGTTCAAAGTCACGAGTTTGGTCAATACAAATTACTAGCATTAGTGGCAAAGATACCTGTTAGGTGAGGGGCAGTAACTGAAGCTCTTCAAAACAGAGGCAGTTCAGAAGGCCCAATATTTACTCTGTGGCCTTCTGTTTTCACATATCATGCCACCCAAGGATTGTTGCTTAGTAATTACCAGTGTTATTTTGTGAATTTAAAACAAAAAAGGGAAACAGCAAAAAGACATAGTGTGTGTTTGCGGCCTCCGACATTGTTCAAAGTTGTAAGACTGGCCGATCCAAATTACAAGCATGTGTGATGCAGCTGCCAGTGGTTTTCTGCAAACTACAAAGTTAGCTGAAAAATTAAGTAAAATTAAACTTATAAAATAGAAAGAACAAAAACATGAAGAAAGCAAGGGGTAGGAGACATGTTGGTAGTGATGGTGAAGGTACAGGATGGTCCAAGTTGGCACTTTATGCAGCTCCCATTGAAGCAATGTCTCGATGTTATGCAGGAGCCAAGGCAAGCATGCTGTTGTTTCTTAGGAGTGGTTCTGCCGCAGGTGATGATAGAAAAGTGGTTATCTGTAAGATCTGTGGTAAGTGTTTAAAAGGTGGCAAGAATGTAAACAACCTCAACACAATGAGTATGAACAGTCACATGAATTCCTACCACTTGCTGCCATCTTCCTCCCTGTTCATGCAGTAGTCTCTGAGCGCAGTGAGGCAGTTTTGTATAGGGGTAGTAGCACACCTACTTCAGGGCCCTGCCAATTTCTCAGCTGTCTTAATCTTTTCAGCTAAAGTTTACATCAATATGTTGAAAATGTAAGTGGACACAGTACACCTTTGATGAGCGCCATTTGATGTAGTAAACATTTTAGATATATCGCTAGAAGTCAATACAGCTGCAGAGGGAAAAGAGTGTAGAGCCATAATACATTTTTGAGCTAATCCTGTAATATCAAATTACTACTAGAGATGAGCAAACGTACTCGGTAAGGGCGATTTCGCAATTGAGCACCGCGATTTTCGAGTACTTCACTACTCGGGGAAAAAGTACTCGGGTGCGCTGTGGGTGAGCGGGGGGTTGCAGCGGGGAGTGGGGGGGAGAGGGAGAGAGGGCTCCCCCCTGTTCCCCGCTGCTACCCCCCACTCCCCTCTGCAACCCCCCGCCCCACAGCGCACCCGAGTACTTTTCACCCGAGCAGTGAAGTACTCGAAAATCGCGGTGCTCGATTGCGAAATCGCCCTTACCGAGTACGTTCGCTCATCTCTAATTACTACACATCACTTAAAGGGGTTGTCCCGTGAAAGCAAGTGGGGTTATACACTTCTGTATGGCCATATTAATGCACTTTGTAATATACATCGTGCATTAAATATGAGCCATACAGAAGTTATTCACTTACCTGCTCCGTTGCTAGCGTCCCCGTCGCCATGGATCCGTCTAATTCTGATGTCTTCTTGCTTTTTTAGACGCGCTTGCGCTGTGCGGTCTTCTGCCTGCTGAATGGGGCCGCTCGTGCCGGAGAGCTGGTCACCGCGTCGTCATCGTAGCTCCGCCCTGTCACGTGTGCCGATTCCAGCCAATCAGGAGGCTGGAATCGGCAATGGAATGCACAGAGCCCATGGTGCACCATGGGAGAAGACCCGCGGTGCACCATGGGAGAAAACCGCAGTGCATCCCTGGGAAAGGACCGGTGGCCATCTTTGGGAGAAGATTTTTTAAAGTCCTTATTTCGTCGGATCGGTGAGTAGCAAGCGGTTTAAAAACCGCTTTAATTTTCTATTTTATGCCAGGGGGGTGACAGGGGGAATGGGTAAGGTAAAATTTTGAGGTTTGCCGCGAGACAACCCCTTTAAGCAACCCCAATGAACTTGGTCATATGACTTCTCCGCATCCAATGAAAAGAGTAGAGAAGACTCTGACCCACCTCCACGTGATTGAAAATATTAAAGAATCTGCATGTGCCATCTACTGACAGTCTTCCCTTTCCAAAGTCCACTTCCTCTTGATGCACCAATGGGGGCAATATATCAGCAATATGGGAGGCTAGGACTTTGGAATATAATTTCAGATTAGTACAATGTAGTGAAATAGAGTGAAAATTCACTGATCTATTTCCTGGTTTGGTAAAAGTAAAGTAATTATTGTTGCCTGAAGCATTTTTCTAGGAAAGCTGCCTAACTCTTGAATTTTATTGAAAAGGGTTAGAAGACAGGAAACATTTATAATAGTCATTTGTTAACCCATCTGGGCCAAGGGCTTCATGAGCTTTGAGTGATTTGATAGTGCTGTTAATTTCTGTCAAGGAAATAGGGGTGGATAGAACATCAAGCTGCTGTGGTTATAGACTTGGCAGTGAAACTGAATAAACAAAAATTTAATATTTCAATACTTTTGGGTTGAGGAGTTAGTCAGCTATGGTATCTACTATCTTCTGAGGATCGAATATCCTCTCCACCCTTGGGTTGCAAATATAAGGAATTTTAGATATGAGAGATTAAGATTTAAAGGGGTTGTCCCGCGAAACAAAGTGGGGGTATACACTTCTGTATGGCCATATTAATGCACTTGGTAATGTACATTGTGCATTAATTATGAGCCATACAGAAGTTATTCACTTACCTGTTCCGTTGCTGGCTTCCCCGTCTCCATGGTGCCGTCTAATCTTCAGCGTCTAATCGCCCGATTAGACGCGCTTGCGCAGTCCGGTCTTCTCCCTTCTGAATGGGGCCGCTCGTGCCAGAGAGCTGCTCCTCGTAGCTCCGCCCCATCACGTATGCCGATTCCAGCCAATCAGGAGGCTGGAATCGGCAATGGACCGCACAGAAGACCTGCGGTCCACCAAGGGTGAAGATCCCGGCGGCCATCTTCGCAAGGTAAGTAAGAAGTCACCGTAGCGCGGGGATTCGGGTAGGTACTATCCGTTTTTTTTTTTTAAAACCCCTGCATCGGGTTTGTCTCGCGCCGAACGGGGGGGCTATTGAAAAAAAAAAAAACCAGTTTCGGCGCGGGACAACCCCTTTAAGGCGTGAAGCTAATAGAGCGCTAGCTTTATGGTCATAACCAAAATGTTTAGCTGTCATTTTAGGAAGAGCCGCATACTTATATAAATCTAGTTGATGGAGTTGGTTTTGCAGGTTGCATATCATATCTTACTTAGCCTGGCAGAACAATAGTTTGTTTAGTCGGCTCAAATGCATGATATTGTTCGAAAGGTGAAGTCTCAGTTCATTTTACTCCTTTCTATGAGCAGTTGCTAGGTTTATAAAATGACCTCTAGTATATGATTTGTGAGCACACCAAAGTGTAAATTGTTTAGCTTCCAAGGATTTGAAGGAGGGTTATTAAAGACTTCACATTTAGTAATAGAAATTGGTGCATGATCAGACCATGTGAGGGTACCAATTTTGGAGGATAAGCTACGCTGGAATAGCAGACCATCTGAAAGAAACAAGTCTATACAAGTCTATCTCTGACTTATGAGGATGCGAGAAAAATATATAACCTTTTTCTGAGAGATGCTAAAGGCTCCAAACATCCATCAGGTTTTCTTTTAGTAATAAATTATATAAATCAGTGAGTTTGTCTGTACTTTTATAGACAGAAGAGTCCAGAAAAGGCCATACAACACCATTGAAGTCTCCTACGATCAGGACTGAGCCGGTTTTATATTTGTTGATCTTTCTCAGTGTGGTGTGAAAAAATCTGATTTGTTTTTTATTGGGGGCATAAAAGGCTGCAATAGTATATGTGATATTATTAAGAATGCTTAATAAAATATTTCCCCTCAGCACTAACGTGATTGGATAAGTAAAAATGCTATAGTATTTTTAATAGCCATAATCACACCCCCTTTCTAATTAATTGTAGGAGAGGCAAATTCATAAGGATAATATTTATGTTTAAAGGGGTTTTCCAGGCATAAATACTATTGATGACCTATCATCAGGATTGGTCATCAATAGTTGATTAGCTGGGGTCCGCCACTCGGGATCTCGAGTACCGTCAGTGCCGCAATTACAGAGGTCAGAGCAGAAACCTCCGTGCCGACCTTCGTGTAGTGGTTGGTGCTTGTAAGTGCAGGCATGGCTCTCATTGAAATCAATGGAAGCTGAGCCTTCAGTGTCAACCACCGGCCACTACATGGGAGATTTGCGCAGAGACTTCCACTCCAAATACACAGAGGTTGGAGCGGAAACCTTCACGCTGACCTCCCATGTGGTGGCCGACGCTTGTAACTGCAGGCACGGCTCCTATTGATATCAATGAGAGCCGTGCCTGCACTTACAAGCGCCAGCCACTATATGGATGTCGGCGCGGAGGCTTCTGCTCCGACCTCTGTTATTGCAACGCTGACAGCTTGCCCCTGCTCAGCTGATCGGTCAGGATCCCAAGCGATAGACCCTAGCCAATCAACTATTGATGACCTATCCTGATGATAGGTCATTAATTGCATTTATGCCTGGAAAACCCCTGTAAAGCAAAATACGTACATCTGACTGGTTCAAATTTGACTCATGAATACAATAAAAGTCTGCATAGAATTTGTTTAGCATCCTACCAAACTGGGGAGCGTTTAAAGAGACAATTTAGTAAGCTTAAGGCTAGGGTCACACAGGGCGGATTTTCGTCGGAAATCTCGCGGTTTGGCCGCAGCAAAAACCGCGAGATTTCCGCCAGGAGAACCGCCGAGGTTTAAGCCGCAGCGGCTTTGAAGCGGCCCGGCCGCTCGCTCTTTCGCTGCGGCCGGCGCTTCCATAGAGGAGAGCGCGGCCGCAGCAGAATGGAAAAAAGAATGGACATGCTGCTTCTTTTGAAACCGCGGCTGCGGCGGCCGCAGCCGCGGTTTCAACCGGATTTACCGCAGCGGATTAGCCGTCCCGTGTGGATGAGATTTCTGAGAAATCTCATCCACATGGCTGGCTAATCCCGGGATTAGCGGCCGCGGGCGGTTTTGCCGCGGGCGGATCTGCTGGGGCAAAACCGCGGCAAATCCGCCCTGTGTGACCCTAGCCTTAGAGATGAGCAAGCAGCAAAATGCTCGAGTGCTCGTTACTCGAGTCGAACTTCCCGCGATGCTCGAGGGTTCGTTTCGAGTAACGAACCCCATTAAAGTCAACGGGCGACTCGAGCATTTTTGTATATCGCCGATGCTCGCTAAGGTTTTCATTTGTGAAAATCTGGGAAATTCAGGAAAGTGATGGGAACGACACAGAAACGGATAGGGCAGGCGTGGGGCTACATGCTGGGCTGCATCTCAAGTTCCCAGGTCCCACTATTAAGCCACAATAGCGGCAAGAGTGCCCCCCCCCCCCCGCACTGTCAGCATAAAGATCGTTCTCATCTGCCACAGCTGTAACAACTGTGGCAGAGAAGAACGATGTTAGCCCATTGAATTCAATGGAGCCGGCAATACAGCCGGCTCCATTGAAAGCAATGCGCTGCGGGCAATCGTGGGATGAATTTTCGGGAAGGGCTTAAATATATAAGCCCTTCCCTGCAATTCATCCAGAAATGTGTAAGAATAAAAAAAATATATATACTCACCCGGTCAAGTCTTTAATTTTCACGTGCAAATCAATAGGTATTTACAATTTACGTTATTGCTTTTGTTTGTCCATCTCCTGCTTGCAGGGTCATCACCTCAAAGCTTATATGTCCTCTAATAAATGGTATTTTATAATATTCTCTTTTAATATAAGCTTACTAGAGATGAGCGAGCATACTCGTCTGAGCTTGATGCTCGTTCGAGTATTAGGGTGCTCGAGATGCTCGTTACTTGAGACGAGCACCACGCGGTACTCGTCTCGATTAAACGAGCACTGACCATTGAATTCAATGGAGCCGGCAATACAGCCGGCTCCATTGAAAGCAATGGGCTGCCGGCGATCTCAGGATGAATTTTCGGGAAGGGCTTAAAAATATAAGCCCTTACCTCAAAATCACCCTAAAATGTGTAAAAATAAAAAATAAAAAAATATGTCAGCATAAAGATCGTTCTCCTCTGCCATAGCTGTAACAGCTGTGGCAGAGAAGAACGATGTTAGCCCATTGAATTCATGAATGGGTGTGAGTGAGAGCTGCCTCTGATTGGTCAGGCTGTGACCAATCAGAGGCAGCTCATTCAGCAGGCGGGGATTTTAAATCCCGGCTGCTGAATACTGCAGAGAGCAGTTCAGAGAACTGCTGCCGGCCGGGCTGAACTCTGTCTGCCGGGACCGGGTGAGTATATATATATTTTTTATTTTTACACATTTCTGGATGAATTGCAGGGAAGGGCTTATATATTTAAGCCCTTCCCAACAATTCATCCCGCGATCGCCGGCAGCCCATTGCTTTCAATGGAGCCGGCTGTATTGCCGGCTCCATTGAATTCAATGGTCAGTGCTCGTTTAATCGAGACGAGTACCGCGTGGTGCTTGTCTCGAGTAACGAGCATCTCGAGCACCCTAATACTCGACCGAACATCAAGCTCGGACGAGTATGCTCGCTCATCTCTAGTAAGCTTAAAAGAGATTATAAAATACCATTTATTAGAGGACATATAAGCTTTGAGGTGATGACCCTGCAAGCAGGAGATGGACAAACAAAAGCAATAACGTAAATTGTAAATACCTATTGATTTGCACGTGAAAATTAAAGACTTGACATAAAAGCAAAAAGCATCAAACAATGCTCAGAACAGCATAAACAAGAACAGTTACATAGAATTTTTGCATCTAAGCCATGTTACTAATGCATGGAGGGTTTAGAAAAGAACATCTAAACTCATATATGTGCAAGCACCTCACCTGGGACTGGACATACACAAAATGCTAGGCCTTAGAGGGAAATAAACATACAATACCTCCTAAAATAATCTTGGGTGTATATTCAAGACCAAAAAGGGAAATATGAAGCAAGCGTGTGAAATTAGCCCAAGTTATAAAACACTTAAAGGGGTTGTCCCGCGAAACAAAGTGGGGGTATACACTTCTGTATGGCCATATTAATGCACTTTGTAATATACATTGTGCATTAAATATGAGCCATACAGAAGTTATTCACTTACCTGCTCCGTTGCTAGCGTCCTCGTCTCCATGGTGCCGTCTAATTTTCAGCGTCTAATCTCCCGATTAGACGCGCTTGCGCAGTCCGGTCTTCTCTGTGTTGAATGGAGCGCTCATGCTGGAGAGCTGCTCCTCGTAGCTCCGCCCCGTCACGTGTGCCGATTCCAGCCAATCAGGAGGCTGGAATCGGCAATGGAACGCACAGAAGACCTGCGGTCCACCGAGGGTGAAGATCCCGGCGGCCATCTTCACAAGGTAAGTAAGAAGTCACCGGAGCGCAGGGATTCGGGTAAGTACTACCCGGTTTTTTTTTTTATCCCTGCATCGGGTTTCTCTCGCGCCGAACGGGGGGGGGGGGGGCTATTGGAAAAAAAAAAAACCGTTTCGGCGCGGGACAACCCCTTTAAGTAGATGTTTTGATCACACATTCTTCTAATCGAGGAGAGTTCCTTCACCTGGGTGAAACAGAGATGGATGATGGATTTTTCAGGTTCCATTCCTGGACAAGATGCCTCAATTTCGCAGGAGATTCAAATCCTTTTCCCACCCTTTGTTACAACTAACTTCACCGTGAATTCTCATTTATATGGGATGCTATTAGCGAGTAGAAGTTTTGTAGTGGCAGCAAATTTACGATTGTGAGCTAAATTGGTTGAAGATTTGTTGGCAAAAATGGTAACTTTTTGGAAACTTTCTGGCAAATATTACGGTAGCTCCTCTAGCTGACATTATAAGGTTATCTTTAAAGTTATAGAAATGCAATCGTGCAATAATGTCTCATGGAACTGAGGTGGGAGAGTTTTTTGTTTAAGTATGCAATGTATTCTGTCAATGGAGAGATCACTCTGAGGCGCAACTGATAATATCGCGCCACAAAATAGTACACAAGGAATTCCACAATGTGCTCATTTTTCATCACTTCTGGGATGCCACAGAACTTCATGTTATTGCTGCGGGATCAATTTTCCAGATCTGCTAGTTTTAAACGCAGAACACTCATTTATTCCTATAAATTATTGTTAAGGACGACTAGTTCATTATATGGTACCGAAAACTCTGCCATTCTATTCTCTGTGTTGGAGGTGCATTGTCTCAAAGCATTAAATTCTGTCTGAATATTTAAAACAGCAGTTTGGATGTCCTTTTGAATAGTAGCTCTTAAATTGGAAAGTATATCCCATAGTGAGTCCTCAGTCACTGGCAAGGAGAGAGTTAATGCAGAAGTAGGGGTCTAAGAAGTACTGTGATGCATAGCTTTATGCTGCTTGTTTAGTGTGCTAATTGCAGGATTAATAATGCAAACTGCAGGGGCACTTAAGGTCCCATTCCATCTAACCATATTAACCTCCTGTTCCTTCTTGTCTGATGCCAGTGCCAGTGCCATTTTGCAAAGCAGTTGAGGGAAAAACTCTGAGTCTGGCAGAGCTGCTCTTTTTTCTTGCCTTCCCCATGCTATTAGAGTTGCACTGGATGTAAGGGGACACCAAGAAGTCAAAAATTCCCATGCAGGCTGTCGATTACAGCTGAATCAGGCCCCAGGAGCGCAGAGATAGCTAAGTGTTGCTTACTCCATGTGCGGCAGGCCATGCTCCCACTTGCACACAATTTTGAAGTAACTCAGCAGGGAGGTTTTTCCAGCATATTGGAGAACTAACCACAAATGTCCTGTGGATGCAGGCTTGCTCAAAACCTTCTCTCTCTTCATATAATCCCAGATAGATTTAATGATCATGAGATCAGGGCTCTCTGGGGCCGTATCATCACTTCCAGGACTCCTTGTTCTTCTATATATTAAAGGGGTTGTCCCGCGCCGAAACGGGTTTTTTTTTTTTTCAACCCCCCCCCCCCCCCCCCCGGTCGGCGCGAGACAACCCCGATGCAGGGAAGTAAAGAAAGTTTACCGGAGCGCTTACCTTAATCCCCGCGCTCCGGTGACTTCAATACTTACCGCTGAAGATGGCCGCCGGGATCCTCTGTCTTCGTGGACCGCAGCTCTTCTGTGCGGTCCACTGCCGATTCCAGCCTCCTGATTGGCTGGAATCGGCACGTGACGGGGCGGAGCTACACGGAGCCGCTCTCTGGCACGAGCGGCTCCATAGAAGACTGCTGAAGACCCGGACTGCGCAAGCGCGGCTAATTTGGCCATCGGAGGCCAAAAATTAGTCGGCACCATGGAGACGAGGACGCTAGCAACGGAGCAGGTAAGTAAAAAACTTTTTATAACTTCTGTATGGCTCATAATTAATGCACAATGTATATTACAAAGTGCATTATTATGGCCATACAGAAGTGTATAGACCCACTTGCTGCCTCGGGACAACCCCTTTAAAGATAGTCCTTAATGACATTGGCTGTATGTTTGAGGTTGTTGTCCTGCTGTATAATAAATTTGGAGCCATTCATACTCCTTTATTTCAAATTCTTACTTTGCAGCATTTTTTCTACACCTACCTAAAACTTTCACACAATACTGTATGCGGCACATTTGGAAATGTCTCAGTGTTTGAACATGTTTTTATACTTGCTATGAGAAGCTATATCTATTTGCACGTCAAAAAAAGGTAGCATAAACTACATTTCCTGCAAGACTAGTTAGGGTTTAGCTTTGAATAATGTACTATATTTTTACTGCAACCTACAAGCTGAATACATCTTGCTAACTAAAATTAACAGCCATAACAGAGACGTAAACTATGAGTGATATCTAAACATACACACACAGACAGGCCCTATAACATAAATGTGTTTTAATATACAGTATTTTGTTCCAAAAATATTCTGCGTTCTCAGAAAAGCATGCTTTGGAATTACTCCTACACTGCCGGGAATAGAATTCATTGCCGCTATAAGATACCTACATCTAAGCTTGAAATAAATAAATTCAATTTATACCAGTATACAGTTTACCAATCCCAAGTGTGCTTCAACCTCATATCTATATTTTATAGGTCTCTCCAGTGCAATTTGGCTATACATTTTAAGGCGCATCACTGCATGTTTGCAGCTGGATTGCTTGTTTTACATTGATCGGTTAGTATTACTTTTGTCAAAATTATTGGCTTTAATTTACTACGTATTCATTCTGGATGTGCTACTAGACACTGCAACTAGTAATCATGTTTCTCTAGCTAAACCAGGCATCTGCACATCTAGATGAATATGCTTTTCCAATGCTGCAAAGCTGAGTTAACGAGGGCCTTGTATACAGCTAGGTAGGTTTGTGAGTTAGGCCCCCTTGTTCACCGGTGTTGCGAAGTCCCGCGGCTCCTGCTCTCTGCCGTGGGAGGCGCCACCGGAGAGCAGAAGCTGGCAGTCGAATCTCTGCTGGTCAGCCTATCTGACAGCCTGACCGCGGAGAATCACAGCAATTCGCAGCATGCTGCGATTTGCCGTCCGCGAGCGGAGAATCGCAATAATTCTACGCTTGTGGACAGGGGGCCGGCGCTTTCCATAGCAACGCTATGGAAAGCTTCAGCCGGCGTGATTCTCTGGTGATTTACTGCCGGCGAAATCACGCTTGTGGACTTATGGTGAAAGAAACAGTTTATTGATAAATGCACCTCTGCTACATTTGTATGAAGCCTATGGCTTGGGCTGGACAGTACGTATTGACACTTCAGTGTCTATAACTCATTGCAATTAATAGACTTTTAGCTTGAAAAAACATTATATATATATATATATATATATATATATATATAATTTAATTTTTTTTTTTTCTTCAGAAAAATACTATATCCTGACATTATTTCTGATCCCTTGTGGAGAAAAATCGCAGCATGCTCTATTTTTGAGTGGGTTTCCACACAGACGGCTTCCATTGACGTCAATGGAAGCTGTCCGACCCGCGGCCCTTCCACAATTGACTTTGCGAAAGGTCGCAGATTCCATGTCATCACTAGGCAATGATGTGGGAAAAGCAGAGGTTTTAAAAAAAAATCTGTACTGCGTATGTCTGACGACGAGCCATGCAGACCATCCACAGTACAGAAAAGAAGACCTAATGACAGGTACATACGGACACCAACCGGGCACAGGGTCAAATTCTACTGTGGGCTCCCGCATGCGGAATCCGACTCGGTTGTGTGCAGCCGGCCATAGTGAGTGATGTTCAGACATGCCTTTTGTGTAAAGTATAACATATAGACATGCCTTGATATTTTAAAGCATATTATATATGTTAATGGTTCTTAATAGGAGAAGTAAATCTCATGCCATATTGTAGAGCTGCTGCACTGAAAGATAGGCAATGAACAACTACAGAAATGTTGTTGATGAATAGTGGGGGAGATTTATCAATGCGTTTTTGGCGCAAAAAAGAGGTACAATTTGGTGTAAACCATGCTTGCGCAAAAATTGTGAGACTTTTTGAGCCTCATGCCGTTCTGTGTCACTTTCTTGAAAAGGGGTATGGCAACCCTGGACCAATATACTTATTTATATTTTATGCCAGAAACTGGCAAATGATACCAGAATACATGGATGCCAGGGGGTCGGGAGGCAAGGGAGAACACCAATAAGGCAGTCTTTTTGATAAAAAATGGACAGGAACAAAAATTCCTGCTGTATATATTCTCTTTAGATGCTGAAAAGGCCATTGATCGTGTTCACTGGGGTTTTCTCAGGGCCTGGTTGGAACAGATTTGCCTGGGGCCGAGTATGATAGGGAGGGTTCATGCCTTTAATAGCGTGCCAAAGGCACAGGTGAAAAATAATAGGATCTTATCACCTTTATTTTCAATATCTAACGGATCTAGACAGGGTTGCCCGTTGTCTTCACTGGTGTTGGAGCATCATGCTGTTGCCGTGTAGCAAAATCCCAGTGTGCACGGTCCTTTAATATGGCCCAGAGAGTATAAAATGACTCTGTATGTGGATAATATGTTATTGTATATTACACAGCCATGTATGTCCCTCCCTGTGATTCTTCTGGAGATTCGCAGGTTGGACAGGTTGAGAAATTTTCAAATTAATGTAAAAATCGGAAGCTCTAAACGTGTCTCTAACCACAGCAGAAGTCGCCAGTTTGTGACAGTGTTTCCCATTCAAATGGAGGAACTCCAGTATTAAGTATCTGGGCACACATATATCCGGAGATTTGTCATCAGTATATTCACTAAATTTTCTCCCACTACTAGAGCATACTATTAAGAACTTAAATAATTATGGCAAAAATTTCTTGTCGTGGTTTGGCCGTATTAAAGTTCTCAAACTGGATGTTGTCCCTTGCTTCCTGTATTTGTTTCAGGCACTTCCCATTTTTCCCCTGGAGGGTTTCTTTAAGCAACTTAAAACAACATTTACTCGATTTGTGTGGGGAGGGAACCATAGTGGGATAGGCTTTAGGACACTTATGAGATCCAAGGGTAAGGGAGGATCGGGGCTACCTGACCTTGGGATTTATCACATGGCCTTCATATTAATGCACCTGTTTGACTGGCATTTCCACAGGGACTCTAAACGATGGGTGAGATTTGAGGAGGATTTGTTGAAAACAAAAGTAGGGTGTTTACCATGGCTGGCGTAAACATTGAGACCCAATATTATTGAGAGTTCGCCTTTTGCGGTAGATTTCCTGAATTTATGGGACAATGAAGTGATAAGATTTTTGTTGGCCAAGAAGAAGGAGCCATGACCCCTTTATTTTGTAACCCAAATTTTCGTCCTCCCAGGGAGACTCCCAATTTCCTGGATTGGTCAATAACAAATGTCATTATAATGTATCAGATTTTGAGAAATATGGGGTTACCAACATACAAGGAGCAAAGAGCAGCACAACCTGAAAAATCACAGTCATGGTTTTCATATATGCAATTAGCACACTTCCTTAAATCCAATGACTCAAACTTCATGACTTCACTTACTCCTTTTGAAACCTTGCTTACCAAGGAATCACCCCCACCTAGATGTCTGTCTAAGATTTACCAAGAGATTATGGTGAATACCCTTGACTGGGACCCTGCCTTCATAAAAAAGTGGGAAAAGCATCTTGGATGTGCAATAGAACCCGGGAATTGGGAGAGGGTCTTTTTTACTGGCCCACAAGTTGCACATGGTCTGTGTAGATCAAGATTGGAATCATAAAATAATAACTAGATGGTATAGGTGTCCAGTTATGTTGCATCGTATTTTCCCCACAGTCTCCCCGAATTGCTGGAGGTGTGATGGGGAAATAGGAACAATGCTGCATCTTTGGTGGAATTGTCCGACTCCTAACATTGCACCTTTTTGGGATATGGTTACAAAGAGATTACAAAACGCTCAATTACTCCCTCTCCGTAAACAGCGCTCTTGTCTCTGCTACCTGGCTCAGTGTGTCTACCATAAAAAAAAATCTGCTGTGTTTCTTTCTAACAGCTGCACACTCAGTCATACCTAGATATTGGAAAACACTAAAGGTCCGACAACGGTCAAATGGATGCAGAAGGTTAACAAGCTGATGACTATGGAGAAGTTCATGGCAAAGGAGAGGGATGGTCGTTAGAGGTTTATACGCATATGGAGTCCCTGGATACATTTCAGGAGATCCCCGGAATGTCAGAGATTGATTGAAAACTCGCAGACAGTTTAGGATCGGTACATTGGGGATTGAGAAGGGATAACTCTGTATGGTCGTGGCCCAATATCTCCCCCTTTATCTATCCTTATATTAAGTAACACTCCTATCCCACTGATGTTTGTCATTCAGCTGAGAGCTGCCCTTGATTGGTCCCTGCGCTGAGCCAATCAGAGGCAGCACTCACTCACCCATTCATGAATTCATGAATGGGTGAGTGAGAGCTGCCTCTGATTGGTGAGGCTGTGACCAATCAGAGGCAGCTCATTCAGCAGGTGGGGATTTTAAATCCCCGGCTGCTGAATACTACTCAGAGCAGTTCAGGAGAACTGCCGGCCAGACGAGGCTGAACTCCGGCTGCAGCGGAAAGGTGAGTATACATTTTTTTATTTTTACACATTTTAGGATGATTTTCAGGTAAGGGCTTATATTTTTAAGCCCTTCCCGAAAATTCATCCCGCACTCACCGGCAGCCCATTGCTTTCAATGGAGTCGGCTGTATTGCCGGCTCCATTGAATTCAATGGGCTAACATCGTTCTTCTCTGCCACAGCTGTTACAGCTGTGGCAGAGGAGAACGATCTTTATGCTGACAGTGCGGGGGGGGGGGATGTCTCACTCTTGCCACTATTGTGGCTTAATAGTGAGACCTCGGAGCCCGAAATGCAGCCCTGCATGTTGCTCCTCGTCTGCCCTATCTATTTCTGTGTTTTTTACATGACTTTGGTGATTTGCTAAGATTTTCACAAATGAAGACCTTAGCGGAGCACCAGTCATATACAAAAATGCTCGAGTCGCCCATTGACTTCAATGGGGTTCGTTACTCGAAACGAACTCTCGAGCATCACTGAAAGTTCGACTCGAGTAACGAGCACTCGAGCATTTTGGTGCTCGCTCATCTCTAGTAACCTTTTAAAAAAAAAATCGATCTGGCGTTGTTTCCATCTTTCAACACCGTGCCATCACATACCATCCACCTGTTACACTGCTGCCTCACATGCCTTGCTCAAATGATCCTTCTATTTATATAATTATAGTTTTATGAAATTCAGGCATTACTTTTCCTGGATTTGCATTCTGTAAAAAACGATAACTCCTGTAAATATCCAGAAAATTTTAGCAACTTGTAAAATTTCTTATCACCAGAAAGCCTTAAGAGTGGTTTTTTTTTAATAAAAGGCTGTTCATAAAATGATGATAAAATGCAAAAATACAACTTATTGTCATAAACCTACAAAAAATCAAGAGCCATACTAGGGATATTTAATGCAAATGATACTCTTTACATGGCATTATTACTTTTTTATATATAAAATTGTAGCTCTTAAAGGGATTATTCCTTATAAAACTGTATAAAATAATGGTGCTATATTTCAGAAGCCTCTAAAAGTATGGTAATAGTAATGTGATAGATTCAAATTGGTTTCCTGGTAGGGGGCATAAAAAATAATAATGATCGGGGGTTACTGCCATGCTGCAAGCTTTCTACAAGGAGCCGTAAAGACTCTTTTAAATAGCAAAGCATGAATTGATAATGTTTATTTGTAGGTTGATATTTAAAACTAATAAAATAGTTTATTTAACAAGATATATATTTAAAAATCATTAAAGTGGAAGAGAGTAGAAAACGAGGGAGGAAAAACTCATTTCCAGCCCAAAAGTGGAATAGTTGGAAACACATTTATAATAAATGTCATTGAATTGAATGCGTCTTATTCCAACATATCTAATATTTAATAGCATTTTAGCAAATATACAAGGCTGTTTTTATCATTTCCCATTTTCTCTGTCTATCACACCATGTCTATATCTTCATATTGCATGTGATGGTTATTCAAATTGTTTTATAAACATTCATAAAACTGCTCCCATAATCTACAGTTTGTGATTAAATTAATTTTTTACGTATTTTGTTATTTTCAGATGCATGAATGGCTATAGAAAGAACATTAAATGGTAAGTTAGGGCTAGGAGTAGCAGTAAAGTTCAAGGGTTGGAGGATTAAGGTTCGTGAGGGCCAACAATGAGAAAAAACTTGGTGTAGGCTTGTTCCCGAGTAAAACTGTCAAATAACATGTTGCTAAATTAAGCCAGCAAGACATATTAATTACTGAATTTGTTGACAGGATTTGGCAAAAAAATAATGTGTATGAGGTTAGCCAAATTGTCTATCAATGTCTTCTGCTAGGGATAACAAGAATCTAGTACATATGTTGGATTTTAATATGGTTGACCCTATGTAGCCCCTCTACCCCCTGTGGCATTAATGAGAAAAAGCTACAAAATCACTGCACCTCCATTTATATATTGTTGGAGGTAGCTAAACTATATATATATATATATATATCTCTATCTGGTAGTGTCTGGGAAGTGCTTGTGTGATCTCAGAGCTTGTGACTCCTAGAGGTTGGTAGATCCTGAGCAATCTTTCCTTCTTATAATTAGGCCACAGTACTGGCAATATTATAGACATTACCTCCAAAGGCACAACCCAACATCTTGGGCTAATTGCAAAACATTAATATCAATGCTTGCTCGAGTAACTGCTTTATCGCAGTAGGCTCGCTCATCTCTATTCCTTATTACTTATTAGACTAGGTTTTATTCCCAAAGAATAAAAAGAATGACAAAGAAATAGAAGAAGGTGGTTTGATGTGAGGAATGGCATTTTCTTTCACATCATGTTGATGTCTACATACTGTATGTCTGATATTCTGGGAAATGTTGTACTGGACATCTTGGGTCTTGGCATTCATGGTGTTATTGGGATACATACCAAATAACTAAATATTTTGGCAGATCAAGTACGCCTCTTCATAGCAATGATATTCCCTAATGGTAGTTGTCTGTTTCAGAAGAATAATGCACCCTGCCGCACTGCAAAAATTGTTCAGGAATGGTTTGAGGAACATGACAAAAACTTCAAGTTGTTGCCTTGACCTCCAGATTAACTATATCTCAATCTAATCATGCATCTGTGGGATGTGCTAGAAAAACAAGTATAGGGGCCTCACATCCCTGCATACAGGACCAATAAGAAGATAGGCTACAAAAGTAGTCTCTCTCACTTTGGAGGACCCAGCATGTGTAGGGATCCTTCTAACAAGAAAAGAATTGTTTTACACAAAAAAAAGCCCTTACAAAAAATTGTGATATGCAGTTCTTTGGGAATAAAACCTAGTCTAATAAGCAATATTATTAATGAACATTAGTTATGCTGCTTCTAATACATTGTATATGACAAGTTGTTTGCTTAATAAGATGGTGTTATTGCCACAGTGCTCTTATTCTGACCTTGTCATAAGAGGATACTACTGACAATTTTGACAATGAAAGAAGAAATTCTATGCTTGGTAAATGAGCCCCTTAGAGAGTAAGTAAGGAAGTGTCACACAATCACACAATTATATTAAATAAATAAGTGATGTCTAATTTTCACAATTATTTCATGCACTTGACAATATGCTGTACTGTTATTTGAGTCAAGAAAATTGGACATTGTAAGAAAGACAAATATTAAAACAAACATGTCTCCTAACTGCTGAAAATAATGAGCTGCCAAATACTTCAACAGTTGATCTACTATCTTCAGTCAGTAAGAGGCACAGTCTCATTATTATCAGTGTATACATTTGCTGATTTGTAGTTCAGCAATCATCCAAGCAAAAACAAGACAGGAAATATTTGCTTGATTTTTATATAAATGCCAAATATCAATGGAAAGTGGCGATAAACATCTAATCACGAAAACAACTAAATTACTTTTAAGCAAATACAGGGTAACTATAAAAGAAATAGATAAGTCCTACGTTTTATGGAAACCAAAGTGTTATTGATATAGCCAGAACGCTTGCATATTTTTTAGTATATGTCTTGGTTTGTATAACTAAGTTACAAATGTTCTATTGGCTCCTGTCCACGGACAATAGTGCATTGCATTACCCGCGTCGATAACCCGCCCGCGAGTAACGCAATGCAGCCCCCTGTCCACGAGCAAAAAATCAAAGTGATTCTCCACTCGCAGGACTTAAATCGTAGCATGCCACCATTCTCTGTGGTGAGCCTATCTGTCAGATAGGCTCACCGCAGAGAATGGTGGAATGCTACGATTTGAGTCCCGCAAGTGGAGAAAGGCTCCACTCACGGGAATCAATCTGTCAGATAGGCTCACCGCAGAGCTGACAGTTCTTTCCCCTGCTCGCCGGCGGCGGAAAATCGCTAGCAATATTCCGCCTCGCCCGTGGACAGGGGACCTAAGTGGGAGCTATTTGTCACATGACCGCTATCAATACGATATAAGTAGTAATCACCGGCAGCAGTCAGGAATGTAGAAAGATACAAAAAATGTTTATTTACCCCATTACAGAAAAAGAGTAGTGACGTTTCGGTCAAATAGACCTTCCTCAAGCTAAGGAAGGTCTTTTTGACCGAAACGTCGCTACTCTTTTTCTGTAATGGGGTAAATAAACATTTTTTGTATCTTTCTACATTCCTGACTGCTGCCGGTGATTACTACTTATATCTGGACTGCATCTGTGGAGCCCGTCTGGTTTGGGCACCTTTACTGGCGTTTGCATTTATATTGCCTGACTCTACAAGAGGACTATTGCAGTGCTGCTGGGAATTTATCTCTGCTTTTAGCTATCAATACGATAATCCAATTCATTAAAACACACTAAAGTAAGTGGAGCATGTCCCCATCAACACTTGTAGCAACTATTGTGATGTGTTGTTTTAGATCATTAACACTTTCAGGAAGTGGAGGAACAAAAACTCTGTCTTTGATATATGCCCAGAAGAACAAAATCACAAGGTCTTAGATCCAGACTTAGTGGTGGCCATCATATCAGTGCCATGTTCTGGTCTGTTTAGCAGCCAATCCAACGTTGAGGCACATTTTGATTCAGCTAATTCTGATTCTCCATGTGCCAGTAATGTGGCGCTCCATATTGGATGAAAATGCAGTTTGCACTGTCTTCTTGTATTTGAAGCAGCAGCCACTCACCATGCATGTTGAGTTAAATTTTTCCAGTCACTGTGTTCCCATGAAAACAAATGACGTGTAAACTTTTGAATGGGATGCAGCACACAAAAAATGTTAACTTACAGTAAATTCTGGACATTTTCGACCATTTCTTCTTGGTTTTCTGTTGCCCATATATGCATGCTGTCACTGAAAATTAGCCAGTCAAAGAAAGCACCATCTTCTTCACTCCGCTCCTGCTTGTCCATGCATAAAGATTAGAGATGAGCGAGCACCAAAATGCTCGGGTGCTCGTTACTCGGGACGAAATTTTCGCAATGCTCGAGGGTTCGTTTCGAGTAACGAACCCCATTGAAGTCAATAGGCGACCCGAGCATTTTTGTATATCGCCGATGCTCGCTAAGGTTTTCGTTTGTGAAAATCTGGGCAATTCAACAAAGTGATGGGAATGACACAGCAACGGATAGGGCAGGCGAGGGGCTACATGGTGGGCTGCATCTCAAGTTCCCAGGTCCCACTATTAAGCCACAATAGCGGCAAGAGTGCCCCCCCCCCACTGTCAGCGTAAAGATCGTTCTCCTCTGCCATAGCTGTAACAGCTGTGGCAGAGAAGAATGATGTTTGCCCATTGAATTCAATGGAGCCAGCAATACAGCAGGTTCCACTGAAAGCAATGGGCTGCCGGCGATCGCGGGATGAATTGTCGGGAAGGGGTTAAATATATAAGCCGTTCCCTGCAATTCATCCAGAAATGTGTTACAATAAAAATATATACCGGCGTATAAGGCGACGGGGCGTATAAGACGACCCCCCAAACTGTCACCTTATATACCGGCAATACAGTGGAGCAAAGAATAAAAATTATTACTTACTTCTTCTGACGTTCTGCGGCGCTCCTGCAGGCTGTCACTCCCTCCTGGTGTTATGCGGTGCTCCTGCAGGCTGTTGCTCCCTCCTGGTTCCCGGCAGAGCATTGATTTCTCTACAAAGGGCTTTAAATCCCCGCCTCCAGAAACACACGTGCCTTCAGCCAATCACAGCATCTGTGGCGAGCCGCGGGAGGGGCAGATTTCAATACTCGGGTGACACCTAATCTCGCCAGCCACTCACTGCAGGGGGATGGTATAGGGCTTGAACGTTGCAGGGGGAAGTTGTAATGCCTTCCCTGTCTTTCTATTGGCCAGAAAAGCGCGCAAATTTCTCAGGGAAGAAAGTGAAAGTAACTCGAACATCACGTGGTACTCGTTACGAGTAACGAGCATCTCGAACACCCTAATACTCGAACGAGTATCAAGCTCGGACGAGTATGCTCTCTCATCTCTAATAAAGATGAAATTGACAGATGAGATGCAGAGTGATAAAGTAAACTCTCCACTAAATGTCACCAGTTTAACCCAAGAAAAATTGCAGAGCCACCTTAAAGAGATTAAAATAGAGCAGATTGGCACTTTACTTTTATTTTACTTTGTATGTTTACCAGAAATTATATCTGGCAGTGTAACTCCTGATTTATTTGTTCAATCTACTTGCTGCTGGACTTTACACATGACTGTAATGTTGTAATTCTTGATTGATATATTTTTAAACATCATAAAACCAATAAATATTTTGTTAAGCAAAAAGAAAACTTGGAAACTACAGGCTGGAAAGTCTTACCTCTATTATGGGTAAAATGTTTGAGGGGTTTCTAACAGAGATTCTATCCTGGAGTATCTCAATAAAAATAGCTGTAAACTCCATATCATCATTGATTATCAGGGGTCGCTCCTGTCAAATCAATCTAATCAGCTTCTTCAAAAAGGTAATTTCTAGACTGGACTGGGGAAGAGTCATTTGATCTTGTATATCTTAATTTTTCCAAAATATACAAAAAGTATAAAGACAGCGCTCGCAGAGAGAATCCAATAAATGTAGCCTCTTTGGCCAGATAAGTAAGTAAGTTGTAGACTTACCCGGTGTTTAGTGGGACCCTGAATAGGGACCCACTAACACCCCATATCCACGTAAGCTTTGAACAAATAAATATTCTTCCTCCAGAGCTCCTTTTTATCCTGTCAGGCTAGAGACAAGGAGAGCCAACAGAATCTGTTACCGTATCCTTATGGGGATCCGTATGCAAACAGCAGGGAAACAACAAAGTAACAAATGGCAAGCACAAGGACTTTTTGTCAGATGGGGGAAATGAGGAGAGCTTCTGCATACAGGTGTAAGCGTTTTCTATTGTAATAGTTATCTAAGTCATTTCTGGTACCTCGGAACCCAATCCATGGCGTCCAGAGGGATGTGAATTCATCCCTTGTTCCAGACTCCCAAGCAAGTATCTCTTCAAAACGGAATATTTGGGCTATTCTCTCCATCCATTGGGACACCTGTGGGATCTGCTTCTCTCTCCAGTAAAGGGGGATGAGAGGTTTGGCCGCTGTCAGTAGAATAGTGGGCAGGCTTTTATTGGAGGATTTAAATCTGTCTGTAGGCAGCCAATTCAGGACCTCTTCTGGTCTGAAGGAAAAAGATGTGTGGCAAATTTTGTTAATGTAGTCTGTGACCGCCTGCCAGAAAGAACTAATTTCCCGGCAGGTCCACCACGTGTAAAGTGCAGTTCCCCTCTCTGTCTCACATCTCCAGCATTTGTCTGAGGTCCCAGGGTTAGTTTTGGATGTAGTTGCCAGGGTTCTATACCACCTAGTCAAAGTTTTGTATGAATTTTCTTGGATTCGCACGCATCTAGAGAAGCCATGTGAGTTTTTCAAGACCTTGAGGGTCTCTTCTCTGGTGAGGTTAAAATCTAGTTCCCTTTCCCACCAAGGTTTCTCAGATGAGGTCTCCAAAAGAAGGCCTTTGTATATTTGTGTAACCAGTCTCCTTGGACGCGAGGGCAATAAAAATGTTTAAGAGGGGCCTGGATGCTTTTCTTGAGTGTTACAATATTACATGTTATAGTCACTAATTGCATCAGAAGGGTTGTTGATTTGTAGATTATTCCAATTGCCAAACTTGAAGTAAGGATGGAATTTTTTCTCATAAATGAGGAAAATTGGCTTCAACCTCATTGGAAGGGGGGAATTGGCTTCAACTGTGAAGGGTTAGGCTGAACTAGATGGACATGTCTTTTTCAGATTAAAAGTTGCACTAAGTTTTAGATTGTGATCTTCATTCCTTCATTAATTTTTAGACCCCCTGTGCAGCTTACAGTCTGCTCCTACGGTTCTTACACACATTTCATCATTCTGGATGTGAACTTTGTTTGCCTAGAATATTGATGCCTTCAGTAGCTGTCTTTTATAAGCATAGCTTTACTCCTCTATGCTGACAGACAATGATACTGAGTATTCTGGGCTTTTCCCCTTCCTCCACTGCAGTCTGCAATATTTTCCTCTCACTGATATTCAGCCCGAGCGATTCCAACAATCCCCCCCCCCCCCCGCCCTTTGCAGATGGCTATGTGTGCTCTCAACTTTGTCTATGCTTTGATATAGTACAGCATGTGTGATCTCGGTATCTTCCTGACAATTTAAAGGGGTATTCCGGTTATGCAAATTTGCTGTTAAATGAATGCTAATCAAATTTGATTAAAGTTTGCAATGTGGTTTTACTTTGGATTTTGTCTGTAGCTCTAAAATTCATCACCTTCCCCTATCACATTCTAGTGCTACAGATGGAGCTATCTCAATAAGAACAACCGAGATGGCTTTTTTTCTATTTAGTTCTTGCCACCTGATTGCTGACCAATAGCAGGATAGTGCTTAGCAGGGATGCATGGAAGCAGGACATACAGAGTGCGGAATTGTGATAAATCTACTTTCAATCTGCATATTAGCAAGAATGCAGTGGCTAACTTGAAAAATTGCGATGTGGGGAAACATAAAAAATGGAGGACAGGATAGAAGATAGATAAATATGGCAACACCTTTCATATCTGGAATGTTTGAAAATTCACTTCACAATTGGAATACCCCTTTAAGATTTTACTTGCTGTATATCGAACTACAGAGATTGTATTTTATTGTTTGAATGATTTGTATTATTATCAGTGAAGTCTTAAAAACCATACAGCTGTATTTTTTTTCTTTAAAATAGTGCATTGTATAGTGCTATGGTAAAAAAGATGGTAATTATGCCTGATATAATTTTAACATAAATTAGTTGAAGCTTAAAATTGGAAATGTCAGCGGTGTCAAGAAGTGTAAATCGGATAGTCTCTCATATAGTAAGTTTATACCAAAAAATGTCACTCTGAGTTATTAGTCATAAAGTACGCATTTTTATATGACAGAATAGTTATTCAGATCCAGGATTCTCAGAACTTAAAATAATTGGATTTAAGAAACCAAGAGGTAAAATGAACAATGCAATGAAATGTTTCTAACCTGCTGATAAAGCCTATATATAAAAATGTTTGTATAGACTGGAATGTTGCTACATTTAAAAACTAAATTAAAATAGTTTTAAAAATAAATTGATGCAAGTCTAAAAATTTGAAAACAAAGGGAAAGTTCCAGAACCTCGGATTTTGGAAATAAACTTTACTCTGTGCACGATCATGGAAGAAAACTATAGATAGGTTATATAACTGTCATACGCATTTCAAGCGAGGCTCTTAGTCATGACATATGTGGCATATACTTAGTCTTCGTGATGTGCGAAGTTTGGTGCACTTTTCCTGTTGATCCATTTTTGTTAGGTCTCTGACCTTTACTACCAATTAATATCTATACTGAAATATACTTTTTTTTCTCATCTTTTTATTTTTAATACTGCATTTTATTACTTCTATTTTCTTTACATAATTATGGGGACAGTTATTTTTCCTGAGTTTCTGTACTAGTTCAGAATGGTAAAAGAGCATTATCAGAGCATAATCTGCATGTCTGAGACATCCAAAGAACCCCTTACCTGGGATCTGTTCACGAAAAACATTTGCAGCATGACACAAATCTCTTAGACCAATCTGAGATGGCTTCAAGAAACAAGAAGGACTAAACAGATTAATTACATCTGGCTGATGGATTACATTTAGTTTTTAATGTATATTGGCTTTCTTATAAAGGAAGATGATGGGGGATAACCTTGTCCACTTTACAGATGTTAAACCTTTCCTGATACACTGCTTATACAATGCACTAATGGGGTCGGGGGGGGGGGGGGGGGGGGAATAAACATAATTTTTCCTGGAAAGTTGCTTAATCCCTTAGTGACAACCCCATTGCCTTTTTACGTCCTGTCTTTGTGGGTTTTAATCCTCAGGGACATAAAAACATGCATTCCCTGAGGATTAAATTCTTGTGGGCTGTGGACGTGACAGCTCCATGCTGTAGGTTCCCGGAGATAGCCAATAACATAGAGCAGTCATGGGCGGCCGCAGAAAGCCAACCTCCCACCCCCAGTAATGTGATCGTCACTATCCAATTGATAGCGCCAATCGCAGTAAAGTAAATAAAAGGTTAAAAAAAAAGTTAGTTTCAGCTCCCCTCACAGATCACATCCATGAGGGGGGCTGAAACTACTCACCCCCATCCTCCGCAATGTCCCATGATGATCTGGTCTGGAATGGATCCTCCGGCATCTTCTGCGCATGTGCGGCTAAGTGAAAATGGTGACACGTGGTGAAATTACTTACCTAAGGCCTCCAGTGGGATCTTTATCCGCTGACCTTTCCCCAACTTGACCTTTCCACAAGCGCAAAAGCTGGAGAGGGTCCGGGAAATTTAAAATCTCCTTGCTTCTGGCTACTAAAGGTAGCCGAGAGCCTGGAGCAGTGACCAAGGGCCGCGGTGAGTGGTCCCCGGTCACGTGATCGCCATTATTCATTAAAAGTTAAAAACAGTTGAACTTTTTAATGCTCCTTTCAGTTTGGGCCCCGTTGTACAGCCAGACATAAGATAAGGGCCACAGTGGCTATATTTCTGAACACGGGACAAACAGGGGTGTCCATTTTGGGGTGAAAGTCTTCATTTTATATGTATGCTGTACAAAATAAACTGTTTTTAAAATGACATAGTTGCCAAAAAATGAAAATTTAAATTTTTTCCTTTTGCTTTGCTTAGATTCATTCAAAAACTGTGGGATCAAAATATGCAGTACATCCCTAGATAAATTTGTTTAAGGGGTCTAGTTTTCAAAATGGGGTCATTTGTTGGTTTTCTCTGTCATTTTGGCCGCTCAAGGGTTCTACAAGTGGGAAAGTGAGGCCTAAATCACCTTCAAGCAAAATGTCTGTTCTGAAAGCCACCGGCTGCTCCTTTCGGTTTTGGCCCTGTTGTGCATACAAATATAAGACTAGGGCCACAATGGGTATGTTTCTGAATACAGGACAAAACGGGGATATCCATTTCGGGGTGAAAATCCTTATTTTCATTTGCATTATAGAAAGAATATGTCTTTAAAATGACATATTTGCAAAAATATGAAATTTTATTTTTTCTTGTCTAAATTGCATTTATTCCTGAAAAAAACTGTGGTGTCAAAATACTCATGACATCCCTCAGTGAATATATTTAAGGGTGTAGTTTTTAAAAATGGGGTCATTTGTGGGAGTATCTATCATTCTGACACCTATTAGCCTTTGCAATCTTGGCTTGGTGTAGGTTGATAGGTAATGTTAAATTTGTATGTCTCCTAAATGGTTAAAAAAAACTAAGATTTTTCAAATGTGAACCCAAAATAAAGTAAACATATTGAAATATATCTTATCAAAAATTTGTACAGTATGTTTGCACATATTTAAAATATTACAGTTGAAAATGTGAAAAAATATTTTTTTTTTCCAAAGTGTTCCCAATTTTAGCACTTTTAATAAATATTCACAAATTCTATTGGTCTATTTTTACCACCGAAATGAAGTACAATATGTGGCGAAAAAACAATGTCAGAATCACTTGGATATGCCAAACCTTTACAGAGGTATTCTATGTTAAAGTGACACGTCAGATTTCTAAAATTTGGCTCCGTTACTAAGGCACAAACAGGCTTCGTCAAGAAGGGGTTAACCAGCATGCTTATATATAATGTAAATTGTCAATGGTGATGGCATATGTTAGTGTGCTGGCATTGTTGGTACTTGATATGGCGACTTGCAGAAAACACACTACCAGTTTTCTTATCTTTGAAAGTCCAGCTCTGTAAAAGACCTGTGCTGGGGTTTGCAACCCTGGATTGAAGAGACAGCTGTTTCTGACCTTTTTTCCATGATTTTTGAGACATCTCACCACCTTCTTGTTTACTATCACTGAAATCACTCTAGGGAAGGGAGTCTTGCACAGATTCTTGCCACCTTATAGTGAAGGCGATGGGTCCAGTTGACTGGGATACCTTTTTAGGCCTTAGTCAGACGGGCGTTTTTTCGCGCGATTTGCGCATGCGATTTGCGCATATATAGAACCAATGGTTCGCTATGGTATCGGTTACATGTCCGCTTTTTATGCGGATATGCGAAAAATTATAGGACACGACGATTCGCAGATCGCGCCTATCTATTATGTGCGCACCAAAATCATTTTTTTCGCCGGCCAGTCTAAGTTTCATGCGCATTTTGATGCGCACGGCGATTTTTCTCCGGTCAGACGGGCGTTTTGCTGCGACGATTAACACGGCTAGGTGCAGATTTTTCCCGCGATTTTTCGCCGCCGGTCACGCGATTTGCGCATGCGCATGCAACATGCGATGCGCAAATCGCGTGAAAAAAACGCCCGTCTGACTAAGGCCTTATAAAGGCTCTTTAGCAGTCATATGACCTGCTTTTATGGTATACACACTTTTAGATGTTTTAGATCAGGTGAATAGTTTTAAATAATTGCCTTTAAGAGAGGCTAAATGGATTAGGTGGTTAAAAACCAGATTTCTACATGGTCTTAACCTTAGATCTGATCTTATGTTTATATACTAATGTGTTTAGGGCTTAGTCACACAGGCGCATCCGGGCAGCCAATGCGCCCGTCTTCCTGCACTAAGAAGACGGCCGCACTGCAGGACGGACGTCTCCCCGCAGTGCCGGAAGAAGGAAAAAACAACACCGGCAATGGAGCCATGTGTTCTTTCTGCCAGCGCTGCAGAGAGTCGTCCGTCCTGCGGTGCGGCCGTCTTATTGTACAGGAAGACAGGCGCATCAGCCGCCCAGATGCGCCCATGTGACTAAGCTCTTATATGGTTTTTGTATTAATTTTCAGATGTTCCATTTCCTCATTATTTATTCATTAGTAGGAGTGGTCATGCTTTTCATGTCACATTCTGCTACTCTTAACTATCTTGCTTCTTGTACAGTGTATGCTATGATTAAGGCTTGTTTTTATGCCAAAACGCACATGTGAGCATTTTAACATTTCTACAGATATATTCTAATAAAGATTCAATTTTTTTGAGAAGTGCTGGAGATATTTTCATAGTTTTTTTCCAGTGTTGACTGTACCAAGAATGGTGCAATTGGGGGAAAATATCCAGCAAAAGGGGATCCTGTGGATTTAAACAACTCATTGATGAAAGGGGTCAGAGGAGGCTGTCAATATTACTGTAATGAACAGGTGGTAGATGCACAGTTAAGAAATTGCAGCTGAATACAACCTGATGGTCCAAATCTTTTTTCCAGATTAATTGAGAATTTTTTTTTCAAATCAAAGCTAACATAACTGTTTTAGTAATATATCAGAAATAAATGGCATATTTACATGTATGTATACAGCGATGTATTTTACATTAATACTGATGGATTATGTAATTTAAGGGGAAAAACGGGTCTTCAGCTAATTTATTTGAATGTTTTAGTTATATAGCTAAGTCAAAATATGCACCTAAAAGATGACCTATGACCTAAACCAGTATTTTTTTTATTTTACAGCTGAATAGCTCTCCTCACTAAAAATAAAAGTTTTACTTAAAAAAAAAGAACTTGCAATACTGCTGCACGAATCTTCAGAAATTTGTAAAAAAAAAAGCTAAAATAGCTGCTTCCTATTTTTGTCCTCCTGACAGTCGTCGAGTCCTCAGAGCAACCGCTGCAACATCAGAGGTTCCCAGAACACAAAATCTCACATTCTGGTTTCATACAGCAATAATAGATCAATAAGCATTAATTAAGAAACTCTAATTGAAATCAAATAAATAATTTAAAAACAGGAAAGATAAACATTAAAGTGGTTGTCTCATGAAGACATGCCCTGCCCATATGTCCATATATGCATATGGATGTCACAGAAGGAGGACCCAGGCTTGGGACCCCAAATTATGAGCCAGAATGAAGAGGTGCTATTTGATAGTAGCTACTGTTCTGGTCAATTGCAAAAACGTCTTTGTATTACAGGGACAGTCATTTATCTGAATGGTTATCATGTAATACTACATTTTGCCTGTAGTAGCTGCTGCAGGGAAAATGCCTGGCTAGCTGAAGCTGCCCCGGAAAAATCAGTCATTTGCTAGGGGTGTCAGGTGTGTCCGCCACATTCTGAAAGAGGTTTATTCTATTGAGACAACCATTGATACTTATTACTCAGTAATAGAACCCTACAGTGTTAATTTTTGTATCAGTGTTAAAATGTGATTCGTGCAGTTCAAGCAACAACAAGCCTTCTGTATCTCAGCATCTACAATATGAGGTAAGATTTATAATTGCATGCCAATCTATATTCTGTTAAAACAGGAGATGGAATAACAAAGGCTGAGATTAGAAAATCCCGAGTTGTTTAGAGATGACACAAAAATCTGAAAAAAAATCATGAATTCAATTAGTAGCTACTGTCCTTGGAGATGAATTATGTATGAAGACACAGGACAATAGGGAAGTAGAAATTACTTTATTCTTTTGTTAGAAATTTTTTTATATGGAAACCAACATTTCTAAACAGATTTCTTTCCACTTGCATGGTAATTCAAATTCACGGAAAACTGAATGGAAAATATACTTCATGTTAGTGTTTTAATGATGAATGCATATTATAATTATAGAAAAAAAAAACATTCAAATGCAAGAAACCTGCACTGTGATGCAGCCACTGTACAAAGAATGTAGTGAATACATGTTTTTTCAACAAGGATAATTTATTTGATTATTTGGCTGTATCTCTTGTGAATTCAGTAAAGTACTTTTTTGCTCCAAGTTTAATGCATATTTAATAGAGATGAGCGAGCATACTCGCTAAGGGTAATTACTCGATCGAGCATTGCACTTAGCGAGTACCTGCCCGCTCGGAAAAAAAGGTTCGGCTGCCGGCTCCGGGCGGGGAGCGGCGGGGGAACGGGGAGGAACGGAGGGGAGATCTCTCTCTCCCCCCGGCTCCCCCCTGCTCACTGCCGCAACTCACCTCTCACCCGCGCCGGCAGCCGACCTTTTTCTTCTGAGCGGGCAGGTACTCGCTAAGGCCAATGCTCGATCGAGTAATTGTCCTTAGTGTGTATGCTCGCTCATCTCTAATATTTAAGCGTTGAGATATCATTCAATTATGCAAAGACTCTTTTTTTCCTGACCTGGATATCTAATACCTCCCCGTTCTCTTATCCCCTTCTCTTTTTTTAGTTAGGAAATATATTGGGAGAGACAAGTCAGGTTCCAGTGTGGGATCGCCCTTTTCAGTGTGGTTATTGTGCTTGCTCATCTAGATATTATAGTTTGGGATATTATAAGGCGCAGCTAGGTTTTTCTATAATTTGATTACTAATAGAATTGAAATTTTAATTAAAGGATACCATAGAGTTTGCTGTGAGTTTCATAAGTAGGAGACATGTTAATGAACACTGTATGTCATAATAAGGAAAAGAAAACAATATAAAGTATAAAACTAGGTTGCAGAGCTTGGACAGTGAAGACCACGTCTGCTATACTGATATTTTTGTGCTATAAAACAGCTTACTGCACATGTAACCTGACTGAGAAGCATAATTACGCTTTTAATAAACCCTGCTATGTGTCTAGCAACATTTCTTGTGTGTGACTGGTATGTTTGGCATCTTAATTGAGTCCACAGATTGCTCGGATCCCAGTCACATTATAAGTAATTCCAACTCATTTAGACTCTCTGTAACCCTTTCATTAAAGAACATCCTCTTTCACACGTCTAAGCCTCCAGGACTGCATGTTTAATCACCAGAAATACTGCCTTGCAGCAACTCTACTAACAATACCATAGCCTATTCAGACATCCCAACCTGAAACCTCTCCTATCCCTGGGCTTACAGCCTGACTTTTTGGAGGTCCAAGAGCATACATTACAAGACACTGTATCTGCCACTTCTCTGCTACTCCCCAAACTGCCACAGATCTAGCACTAACCTTAAATGCTGCACATAAGCCAAAGACCTAACTGGGACCTATGGCCTACATCAAGCCTTACTTTCATGCTCCAGGACCACACAGAAAGTAGAAATCGCCTTCCACAGTCTTCACACTGCATCTAACCCAAACTACGTAGCACATTCGAGTGCATTAGATGGATATTATTAATAATGCAGGGTGCCCACAACTTGCCTGTTTTAGGTAGCCCTGTTTAGGGCAGCTATGGGACTACAGCTGCCTTCATGGAATAGAAGGACAAAATTGATGCCCCAAAGAAGCCTACAGCCTAATTTCCTTCAGCTAGTCCTGCACAAGAGGGCAGTGAAAGCAGGGGCATAACTATAGAGGGTGCAGGGGATACAGTTGCACCCGGGCCCAGGAGCCTCAGAGGGCCCATAAAGCCTCTCCTCTCCATATAGGTAGCCAAGTTCTAGGAATAAAGCATTATAGTTGGGGGCCCTGTTACAGGTTTTGCATTGGGGCCCAGAAGCTTCAAGTTACGCCTCTGAGTGAAAGTATGGATATGCTGCACAGAAGACTGCACTCAGATGATCCAGCTTATTCCTACCCAACTTCAAGCTCCTACTCCTCCCCCACTACTCCTCCATGTTGTTTACAGAGAAAGTCATATCCTCTCTTGTGCATATAAGGCCTGTATGAGACACCTACTCTCAAGCCAAGTGCTGAAAATTAAAAATATATATACAGTACTTAATAGAAATTGACAACTTTAGAGGCTCTAAACAATACTACTGTACAACTTCTCCAATACTCTTAAACAAATTGCATTCCCTCAGACTCAATCTACAAACCGTCGAGGTATCTAAGTTTGATCTTGTGTAAAAAAAAAATATGGAAGTAATTTAAACAACAACAAAGTAGCTCCATTATAAACTAAAAAAAATAAAACAAGGCTCCCAAAACAGACTCCTCTGTTAGATAATAGCCATAAATAACTATAACATTGGGGATCCTCAAGAAATATTTAAGTGATTTAGGCTCTGTTAGGGTATGTGTACATACAGCATAAATGCTGTGGACTTTTGAGAGCAGAATGGAGTGTGCAAAACTTGTAGCATTTACAGTAGTAGCACACTAAAATTCATCCATACACTGCGAGAAATAAATCCGCTATATAAATTGATTGTTGTGTGGATTTCAAGTATACAGCATGTTGGTTTGCATGGTGGATTTTCACTACCGATTTCATTTCTTAAATTGTATGAGAGGCAATATGAGGCAAATCCACAGCAAAATCCACACAAATCCACATGCAACACACCAGATTTTGCCACGTATTCACTGCAGATCTTTCCACAGAATCTCAACGTAGTAAAATACTTCCTGAGTGGATGTACCCTTATGGTCTGCTTTACACCCTAAAAATTACCCCCTCACTTATCATCATTGTGAACAGGAAATTGTGAGCATAAATGCTTCTCTATATGCCTGGAAATATTTCCTCCAAACCCCTATCACTTCAGACTCTATGGGTAGAATTTATTATGTGTGCTTTTTAAAGTTAGTTTTGCTGAAGGCCACGTTGCCGTTATTTGCAATAGATTTATCAAATTTCACATGCTGATGATAAATTATGAGCATCTTAAAATATGTCTACAGATGCAGAGTCATTTTTGGCACCACCTAGTTAATTCAGTGAGATTGCAACAAATTTGTGACTTTTTAAAAATTTGCATTTCAAAACTGTTTGTAAAACCATCACTCCACTCCCATATTTTAGCCACACAACATTTTTTAGCAAAACCCTACATGCACAACAAATTATGACTTTCTGACATTCCCCCCTATGTCTTTAAATGTAATAAAATCCGGATATATGTATACTATAGTGGACCATATCAATATTGATGCAAGTACTACTACTATTGCAGACTTGCATCAGGAGAGTAGATTCTAAATATTCCAAGAATCAATTGCCACATCTGGTGTAATCAACAGGGAGTTCTAGAAGTATTTATGCATTCAGCACTCTCTAGCCTCATGTAACGCTACTGAACCCTTTATTCCCTATCACGCTCTACAATTCTTTACTGAGAAACTCATTTTTGCCCGAAACCATCTATGTCTTTGAAACTGTTACAGGTTTGTGCATCTCTGCTGATCTTGCCCTAACCCTATGTTTCATAAGTTTAGCCCATGTGTAACATACCAAACAAAGCAAAGTAAAAAAAATATAAAAAATCTTTTCCTGGCTGCGCTACGTCAAGAGACCTCCAAGTAAAATAGGGAATCAGCTTCCACAACCAATGGTATTAGTAAGCCAAGTTTTTTAATCCCATACAAAATTGAACATAACAATAAAAAACAGTCAAAAAACAGGTTTAAAGTACCTCTACTAATATACGCGTTTCTGCGTCATCTGACACCTTTATCAAGCATACAGTCATTATACCCATTCTACTATATATACCCAAACATACCTTAATTACAAGACGATATACAGGACATCTGTTTCGGTCCATGTACACGCTAAATGCCATTACAGCGTGTGTAGATGGTGAGCGGATAGAGGGCTAGATCCGCTTTTGTCATCCTTCGGGTGCTGAGACGCATCTGCGTTCCACAGGGAGCTCCTCTACACAATCTGCAGGGAGGTCTACGTCATTGCACTATGTCAAAAAAAGGGGGGGCGCGGTGAGTGAGGTCATCACGCTGCTCATGGAGCACACGGTGCGTATCATTGCATTATGTCAATCAGCGCGCTGTATACGATGTCAAATGGAACGCACGCTGCATGTCAGCACAGGGGTTCCGGAGATTCATTCACAGGACAAACTTGTACTATATCGAAGTGGACATTTTCCGTCCGTAACGAGTCCTCATTAGCATACATAGAATATAAACAAATACTCATCTGATAAAACTGAAAGAGACCCCACTTACTTAACTAAAAATGTTCTATATATAGATAATAAATATACATATAATCAATCTGGTCATTAAAACATCGACATTAAATACATAATAAAACTAATATTATCATAAATATATAACTATATAAATAACAATATCTACATGATGCATATATATTAAAAATAACTCTTTCGATAGATACAGTCGATATTCCTATAAATGTTTCCAAGATATATACGGCCAATTAATAATTAAATGGTTAAATAATTATAATTCAAATTAGAAAATAGAAAAATTTTTATATATATAAAAAAACAAACTCATATAAGACTTAGGGCGCCCACCCACTGGCGTTTGCGATTTTTGTGCGTGAAAAACGCAGCGTTTTCGCGGCGTTTTTCCCGCGTTTTCACGGCTTTTCCATTCATTTCCATTGACTTTCATGGGTGCATTAGGAGAAAAATAAGGAAACATATGCAACTGACAGTTCCTATGTTAAAAATCGCAACGCAACGCAAAAAAAAACGCCAGTGGACAGGAGTATATTCAATTCTAATTGCTCTTGAGAAAAAACGCAAAACGCAAAGAAAAAAAAATCGCCAGTGGGTGGGCGCCCTTATATAAACTCCCTGTATTGCCTTATGATATTTTCTCTAAGGTTTCATTTAAACCATTAGGATTTAGTGAATCCATACAGAAGATCCAGAACATCTCCCGCTCTCGAAGGCGGGAGAACGATCTGGATGAGATGGATTCTAGTGGTGTTACAACCAATTTAGTAAAATCTTTATCGTGTGTTTCCTTAAAGTGACGCAACACACTATGTTTAATGAATCCAGAGGCTATATTATGTCGGTGTTGATTTATCCTTGTTCTTAAGGTCCTAGTGGTCCGACCAATAAACTGGAGTCCGCACGGACACTCCAATAAAATAGATTACCCATGCTGATTCGCAATTGAGATGTTGTTTTAAAATCACTGATTTGTGTTCACGTTTTACAAAAACTTCTTTTTTGCCATTAGGAATAGATAAACAACATTTAGGGCTTAGTCAGACGGGCGTTTTTTCGCACGATTTGCGCATGCGTCCGGCAATTTTATAAAACCATTGCTTTGCAATGGTATCGGACACATGAGCGCTTTTTATGCACTCGTCCGATAAATTACAGAACAGAAATCGCAGATCGCACCTATCTGCGATTCCTGTTCTCTTCTCTATATGCGCTCAATGGGGCCGGCGGCAGCAGCGCCGACCCCATTGAGAACATATACTAGACAAATCATTCTTCTCTGCCACAGCTGTAACAGCTGTGGCAGAGAAGAACGACGTTTGCCCATTGAATTCAATGGAGCCGGCAATACAGCCGGCTCCATTGAAAGCAATGGGCTGCCGGCGAGTGCACGATGAATTTTCGGGAAGGGCTTAAATATATAAGCCCTTCCCTGCAATTCATCCAGAAATGTGTAAAAATAAAAATATATATACTCACCTGGTCCCGGCAGCCGGAGTTCAGCCGCGGCCAGCGGCAGTTCTCCTGAACTGCTCTCTGTAGTATTCAGCAGCCGGGGATTTAAAATCCCCGCCTGCTGAATGAGCTGCCTCTGATTGGTCACAGCCTGACCAATCAGAGGCAGCTCTCACTCACACCCGTTCATGAATTCATGAATGACAGCTGAGAGCTGCCCCTGATTGGCTCAGCGCTGAGCCAATCAGAGGCAGCATTCACTCACCCACCCATTCATGAATTCATGAATGGGTGTGAGTGAGAGCTGCCTCTGATTGGTCAGGCTGTGACAAATCAGAGGCAGTTCATTCAGCAGGCGGGGATTTTAAACCCCCGGCTGCTGAATACTACAGAGAGCAGTTCAGGAGAACTGCCGCCGGCCGCGGCTGAACTCCGGCTGTCGGGACCAGGTGAGTGTATATATATATATATATATATATATTTTTTTTTTTTTTTTTTTTACACATTTCTGGATGAATTGCAGGGAAGGGCTTATACATTTAAGCCCTTCCCGACAATTCATCGTGAGATCGCCCGCAGCGCATTGCTTTCAATGGAGCTTGCTGTATTGCCGGCTCCATTGAATTCAATGCACTGGACAGCTTCGGCCCGTTTTTATTGAAACGCGGCTAGGAGCATTTTTTTCGGGCGATTTTTCGGCCCGGTCACGCGATTTGCAGATGCGCATCCGTCATGCGATCCGCAAATCGCGGGGAAAAACGCCCGAGTGACTAAGGCCTTACAGCGTTTTTTATTACACCTATAAGCATCACCACACTGTTCACGAAATTTGTCCCGATTCTTATTCTGATTTAAGAATTTTTTCAATGGATCCGATGGTGCAATAATGTTCTGGAGTGTCTTATTCCTCCGATAAATAACCTTAGGGGTGTTCGGAAGTTCTTTAAGTAAGAATGGGTCCTGTTTTAATAATTCCCAATTCTTTTTGATGATTCTTTCTATTAATTTATGTTGTGTGTTGTATTTTGTCGAAAATAAAAGTTTTTTATTATCCATAGCATTATCTGTCTCCTTCATCTTTCTAAATATATAAGGGGGTCTTGTCTCAGATAAAACTTTGTTATAAGCAGCTTCGATTAGAGGTAAAGGGTAACCCTTTTCGATAAACGGGTTTTTACAGTTGTTGCTGGTTCCTTAAACATCTCAATCGATGAACAATTTCTTCTTATTCGTTTCAACTGTCCGTATGGAATGTTTATTCTCCAGCTTTTTTTATGGCAGCTCTTAAAGTTTAGATAGCTGTTGCAATCCGTTTTTTTTAAATGCGTTTTGGTTTTTATTTCACCATCCCCTATGGAAACTACCAAATCCAAAAATATTACTTCTGTTTGGCTGATGTTACCCGTGAATTCCAAATGGCAATCATTCTCATTAACGTCAATAATAAATTATTCTAAATCTTCAATATCCCCGTCCCATATTAATATGATGTCATCAATAAAACTTTTATAAAATATTATGCGACTATCGCTAAAATTCTCTTTTTCAAATGCGCCCATAAATAGGTTGGCATAGCTGGGTGCGAAATGCGTCCCCATTGCCGTTCCGTTAACCTGCTGAAAAAATTGATCATTAAAAATAAAATAATTGTTATTTAAAATAAAATGTATAGATTCCAATAGAAATTTATTTTGGAGATCCGGCATCAAAGGTTCATCGTTGAGAAACGATTGAACAGCTCTTAAACCTTGATGATGTTGTATGTTTGAGTAGAGAGACGTGACATCTAGTGTGCACCAGATGTACGAATCCTTCCAGGTTAATTGTTCAAAAAGTGATAGAATATGCCCCGTATCTTTAATGAAGGATGGGAGAGAAACCACAAATTTCTGTAAATGTACATCAATATAATGAGAAAGGGCACTTGTAATACAGTTAATCCCTGCTATTATCGGATGACCCGGAGGTCATTCGATATCTTTGTGCACTTTAGGGATGAAGTAGAAAAAAGGAATTTCCGGGTTTTTTATACAAATGAAATCCCTTTCTCTTTTTACAAGGCAATTATTTCTCAAGGCTTCATCAACTAAATCAAATAATTTTGTTGAGAATACCTGTAGGGTCAGAGCTCAATCTTTTATAATACTTTTTATCACTCAGGATTCTATCAGATTCCCCAAGATAGTAATCAAGATCCATCACTACTGTGCCCCCCCCCCCCCTTTATCTGCTTTTTTGATAATTTCATTGCTAGATGCTAAATTTTTCAAAGTACGGTACTGTTCTCTAGTCAAATTATATGGATGACTCAGATCGGAGTTACACATCACTGAAAAATCTTGCAACACATTATGGTAAAATGTTTCTATGAAGATCCCACGGCTATCTACCGGGTTAAATTTACTCCTTGGTTTGAGATCAGTGAGGATCGGGTCTTCTAGATGGAATAATTCTTCTATTTTATTATCGGAATCACCATTCTTAAATTTATGTATAGAAAAATGTCTACATACTGAGAATTTTTTGACATAATGGTTTAAGTCCACAAATAGATCGAAGAGATTCGCTTTCGTAGAGGGGCTGAAAGACAGACCCTTGGCTAGGATTTTAACTTCCTTTCTTCTTAATATATATTTGGAGATATTAAATATCCCCATACTTCTAGCTTCTTCTCTCCCGATCTCTAGGGTGTCTGTACGGCTCTCAGCTTTATCGTTTTTTTGTACCCTAAGCCTCCTTCCGCCCCTTTTACCTCGACGTCTTGGAAATTTCTTTTTCTCTGTTTCGATTGGTTTGAGGGTGAGAGAGGTTGATAAAACTGGAATATTTTTTTCCATTTTACCCCGTATCTCTCCATGGAGTTTGCCACCCGAGGAACTGTGGGCTCCAGAACAGGAAAAAGGGGTACGCTGTCAACCGGATTTGTCGGAGATTCCATGTTTAGAGATAGCGCACGCTGACCAGGATCCATGTATCAAATTCTTACAAAAATGTCAGTTGTTAGCAGCACTCATACTCTCATGTAGCTTACAAAAGCTATCTAGTGCACGCCTTTAAATAAGGGACTGGATTCAGAAAGTCCATACACTGCGAGAAATAAATCCGCTATATAAATTGATTGTTGTGTGGATTTCAAGTATAGAGCATGTTGATTTGCATGGTGGATTTTCAACAACGATTTCATTTCTTAAATTGTATGAGAGGCAATATGAGGCAAATCCACATGCAACACACCAGATTTTGCCATGTATTCACTGCAGATCTTTCCACAGAATCTCAACGTAGTAAAATACTTCCTGAGTGGATGTACCCTTATGGTCTGCTTTACACCCTAAAAATTACCCCCTCACTTATCATCATTGTGAACAGGAAATTGTGAGCATAAATGCTTCTCTATATGCCTGGAAATATTTCCTCCAAACCCCTATCACTTCAGACTCTATGGGTAGAATTTATTATGTGTGCTTTTTAAAGTTAGTTTTGCTAAAGGCCACGTTGCCGTTATTTGCAATAGATTTATCAAATTTCACATGCTGATGATAAATTATAAGCATCTTAAAATATGTCTACAGATGCAGAGTCATTTTTAGCACCAACTAGTTAATGTAGTGAGATTGCAACAAATTTGTGACTTTTTAAAAATTTGCATTTCAAAACTGTTTGTAAAACCATCACTCCACTCCCATATTTTAGCCACACAACATTTTTTAGCAAAACCCTACATGCACAAAAAATTATGACTTTCTGACATTCCCCCCTATGTCTTTAAATGTAATAAAATCCTGATATATCTATACTATAGTGGACCATATCAATATTGATGCAAGTACTACTACTATTGCAGACTTGCATCAGGAGAGTAGATTCTAAATATTCCAAGAATCAATTGCCAAATCTGGTGTAATCAACAGGGAGTTCTATAAGTATTTATGCATTCAGCACTCTCTAGCCTCATGTAACGCTACTGAACCCTTTATTCCCTATCACGCTCTACAATTCTTTACTGAGAAACTCTCATTTTTGCCTGAAACCATCTATGTCTTTGAAACTGTTACAGGTTTGTGCATCTCTGCTGATCTTGCCCTAACCCTATGTTTCATAAGTTTAGCCCATGTGTAACATACCAAACAAAGAAGTTATAACACACAGAGATGATAGCGTAAAAAATAAAATTGTATTTCTAATGTGTAAAATTACTTCCTTGTGGTTTGTATTAGAAGGGAGGGAATGATAGTATCAATCTAAAATACATTTAGCCAATTTGTACATAAAGGTGGTCTTCAGCATAACAGTAATAATACTAGTTAGAAACTAATAATACACAGCTTTATTACAGACTACTCTAGAATAGATATATCATGTAATTTGTGATACCTGCACGAATGAATGACTTAATGCGGAAATAAGTCCGCTTTAATCTATATACCAGTTATATAAGATTACGTCTTTCTTACTGTTCACTATATAATACTATGCACCACATTCATATTGTATCCTTCATTCTAGAAATAGTTTGATATTTTTTTTTATTCTTATAACAGCTAAAATATTTCAATTAGAAATTATTTGTTTCACATAGGGATATTAGATCACCTTAGTACAATAGATGTATAAACGACAATTATCTTATTGACATATAATTACTGTTTGATTATCTTTAAAAGAACATATGCTTACAACTACTAAAGTATGTGAACAACAAGTATTCTACCCTCTTTTAGGTAAAATTATAATCCACTGATGATTATATTCAACAGAGAATTGTGGCTTCAATAGGACAACCTCTGGGTGTTCAGAATTTGCCATATGTAGAAGAGCTACAGACAGGTATCCTTGAACCTAAGATAGGGTTAACATCTGTGGGTGTCACAGAAACAAAAGGTCAAAGATGTCAGTTCCTGTGACATTGAGGTGGAATGTGGGCTGCTAGCCAGAAAGGCTGTAGGAGCAGCCATCAGGACTATGAGCCCAAGGTTCAGCACGGGTGAGTTTTAGGGAACAGTCAGATAGATGAAGACGCCCTCAATACACCCCAGGAGGGGATAGTGACGGCCACCCTACAGGTAAAGAACCCTGAATAATGGACATTGATATGATGAATACGTTCGTGTGCTGCGAATAAATGCTGGCAGGCGCCACTCTTTCAAAAAGTCAGTCTCCTGGATCCTGATTACATATGTTGAGGTTGGCAATCCACAGGCGAGCTTAACCCCCTTGCCCCACACACATATATATATTAAGTTTTATATATATATATATATATATATATATATATATATATATATGTTCTGTCCCTGGACCACAAGGGTAGCAGCTATACTTTTCCTCTTCTTCAAAAACAATTGTAATCCAATAGTAGGTCAATGGGTCAGTTGATCTAGTAGAAGAGGAGAGTGTTGATCATGTCACAAATTTTGTCCTTTAATGACAATGGTAGGTAACAGCCGATCTACCTCTCTTTTTCCATGGCAATTATAATCCGCCAATAGGTAAAATGATGTGGAGATAGGTCGACTCGTTAGTAGCAATAATCTTGTATTTTCTGCAACAATTTTCTATTCAGAAGCAGAGGTCAACAGCAATAGTTCAGTTTGCCAGTAGTGAAATTCATAGGTGAACAGTGAGCATGACCTCAAGGGCTGAAAGCCGACAGATCAACATCCAAGTCCCACTGGAAAGTATGGTCCATTACATTAATATGGGGTTCACTGATGAGAGTTCTCTAATATCAAGCCTGTAAGAGTTATTTCATAGTCCACATCAAAGCAAGGACACAGATGACTAATATTTGCCGATGCTGAATCGTGAGTCTCCTTTTTTTGTCCTCCTCTCTAAGGCCAGTCTATGATGTCTAGCCTGATTGCAACTGTTAGTGTCCTTTAATGTTATAGCTTTGCAAAGACCTACAAAACAATGCTGTGTCGTCTCTTCCTCCTTTAATTGGTGGTTAGATTAAGCGGGCAGGGTTAGCCTGAGGTTGAAGACTCAGTCATCTTTCTGGGCATTACACATGTTCCGCGTTTGGCATATCAATCATTGGCCATATAATCTTGGTTATCAGAATAACGATAGACCGTTCCTGAAAACCCTTGACGACTTCATTTTTGAACTGTGCTCTCTTGTGGATAACTTCTCCTCACAAAGCGCCTGTCAGCATGTTAGTACATTGGGTGTGCAGTAGTGTATATTACAACCCGATGCACTGAGTCCCTGAAAGTATATCAGGTCTGACAGTCTGCAGTCATTCTGTGAGGAGGGGAAGCCATCTGCAGAACAGAATGCCTTCTCCTGACACAGCACATCACCAAGGGCAGTGGCAGGAGCAAAAGGGTTTCTAGAACACCCCAGTAGTGGGACAGACAATTGAGGAACACTGGATAATTGAGATTACATTAAATTAAATGCAGCTATTAATAAAATGGAACTGTATATTGGCAACAGCATGTATAGAGAGAACAGCAGCAGATGCAGATGGATGGAGCTCCCTCTACTGCTATACAGTGAGCTGAGGATGGATTTCTCAGCCCCATCTTTACCTTGCTCTACAGCTGAAGAGAGCTTTTCTAAATAAAATGTACAAAATAGACTGATGAAAACCATTCTAAAAAATGTTTAAAATTGTCCATTCTGTACATTATAAAAAAAACTGCAGGTACTCTTTAACCATAGATATTCATACCAAAGATATAGAATGTTTGAATTGGAAGGGACCTTCAGGGTCATCTGGTCCAACCCCCTGCTTTGTGCAGGATCACTAAATAATCTCAGACAGATATTTGTCCAGCCTTTGTTTGAAGACTTCCATTAAGGGAAAACTAACCCCCTCTCGTGGTAACCTGTTCCACTCATTGATCAACCTCACTGTCAAAGATTTTCTAATATCTAATTTGTGTCTCCTCCCTTTCAGTTTGATCCCATTGCTTCTGGTCTTTTCTTGTGCAAATGCAAATAGGGCTGATCCCTCTGCGCTGTGACAGCCCTTCAGATATTTGTAGACAGCTATTAAGTCTCCTCTCAGCCTTCTATACCTATATGATGGACTGCTTGCTAGAGATGGTTTGGATCTTACAAAAACAGGTAAGCATATATTTGGTGGGCGCCTTGCTTCACTCATTAGGAGAGCTTTAAACTAGAACAATATCGGAAAGGAAGTGAAAGGCCAGAAAAAAAATATACAGCTAATTAATACAATTGAGAACCTCACTATTAGAAGTGGAAAGAAAGAACAAAGACAAAAAATTCAGAAGGCAAGTAGAGGAGCAAGAGACACCGATCACAAACTAAAAGGTTTTTACACAAATGCACAGAGCATAAGAAATAAACAAGCAGAATTGGAGCTCCTAACACAGGAAGAGAAATATGATGTCATAGGCATCATAGAAACTTGGTGGAATGATACACATGATTAGAATACAAGGCTTGCAGGATAAACCTTATTTATAAGAAACAGACAAAAAAAGAGGAGGGGAGGTATTGCATTGCATGTTAGGAAAACATTCATCTCCACAGAGATTCAACCTTCAGAGTATGATAGTTCTGCAGAAACTATTTTGGTAAGAATACAAGGAGAGAACAACAGAAAGGACACCATTGTAGGCATCCACCTCCTTCCCTTTTTTGAAGATAGGGACAACATTTGACGTTTTCTAATCTTCTGGGACTTCTCCTGCTTTGCAGGAATTTTCAAAGATTATTGCAAGTGGTCCAGCAATCAGCTTTGCTGCATCCTTTAGTATCCTAGGATGTAATTCATCTGGACCTTGAGATTTGAATTCATTTAAGTTAGCTATGTGTTCCCCCACCATCTCTCTGCTTATAGATAGCCTGCATTCTTTTATTCCCCCAATAGAACAGGGAAGATCAGTTGATGTTTCATCTACTTTCTGAGAGAAAACAGATACAAAATAGGAATTTAAAAGTCCGGCCTTCTCAACATCATTCTTAACCAATTCACTATTTTCATCTTGTAAGCATCCAATAGCATCTTTGACTTTTCTTTTGCTTTTGACATACCCCCAAAATCCCTTTTTTATTGTTTTTGGCCTCTGTTGCAATTCATTATTAGCTTTAGCTGTTCTGACACTTGCCCTACAGTTTCTGCAGACTGCATTACATGCTTCTTTAGATATTCTCCTCTCTTTCCATTTGATGCACATGTTTTTCTTCATTTTTAATGTGTGCAAGTTCTTTGTTCATCCATCCTGGTTTCTTTAAATGCTTCTCATTTTTCCTTCCATTAGGGATTGTTAACGATTGTGCTTTGAGAATCTCATTTCGCAATATTTCCCAACCTTCTTGGACATTTCTGTCCTTAAAAACATCCAGCCATTGGATTCTTCCTACCCTCTTTCTGAGTTCATTAAAATCTGCCTTTCTGAAATCTATCCTTGAGGTCTGAGTTTTCTCAGGTCTTCCTCCCTTTTTTATCCAAATTTCAAGGATAGCATGATCACTGCCTCCTAAGGTCCCGACCACCCTTACTTCCTCAACCATTCTCTCCCTGTTGGTAAGAATTAGGTCCAAGATAGCAGATCCCCTTGTTTTCTCTTCTACCTTTCGGAAGATAAAGTTGTCAGCAAGAGCAGATAAGAATTTGTTGGATCCATTACACTTACCTTAGAGAAATTCGCAACAAATGTCTGAATAGTTAAAATCTCCCATGATCACTATGTCATGGTTTTTGAGAGCTTGGCTTTCTGATGTAGAAAGAGTTCATCAATATCTTCTGCTTGTCCAAGTGGCCTATAGTAAATGCCTACAATGGTGTCCTTTCTGTCTTTCTCTCCTTGTATTCTTACCCAAACAGTTTCTACACAACTACAATGTTCTGAAGCTTGAATCTCAGTGGAAATGAATGTTTTCCTAACATACAATGCAATACCTGCTCCCCTTTTTTAGGTCTGTTCTTATAAATAAGTTGTATCCTTCAAGCCATGTATTCCAATCATGTGTATCATTCCACCAAGTTTCCGTGATGCCTATGACATCATATTTCTCTTCCTGTGTCTGGAGCTCCAATTCTCCTAGTTTATTTGCCACTCTCTGTGCATTTGTGTAAAAACATTTTAGTTTCTGATCAGTGTCTCTTGTTCCTCTACTTTCCTTCAGAATTTTTTGCCTTTGTTCTTTTTTCACTTCTAATAGCAAGGTTCTCAAATGTATTAATTAGCTGTATATTTTTACCTGACCTTTCACTTCCTTTCCCATATTGTTCTAGTTCAAAGCTCTCCTAATGAGTGAAGCAATGCACCCACCCAATATATGCTGACCTGTTTTTGTAAGGTGCAACCCATCTCAAGCAAGCAGTCCATTATATACCGTATATACTCAAGCACTAGTCGAACTGAGTATAAGCCGAGTCAATACGTTTTACGGCCAAAAAACTAGTAAAACGTATTGACTCGAGTATAAGCCTAGCTATACTCAAGTATATACTAGGTAAAAAAAAAAACAATACTCACCTCCCAGTCGGCGTCTGTGTCCCTGGCATGATGGTCTCCCTGGCGCTGTGGCAAGCTGCTTGAGAATTCTCCCTGCTCGGCTTTGAATTCCCCCGCCGTCAGCGCTGTGTAAGTAAGCGCTGGGATTACATCAGGCGCCAGCCAATCTCAGCCGGCGCTCGATAAACCAAACACAGCCATTCAGTGATGTCATGCTTACTACACAGTTCTTTGTGGGTAGAGTCATTTCTTGATTGTTCTCCTGTACTGGTTCCCGAGCAGTATGGGTGCTGGCTGACTCCTGATCCTCCTGCTTCTTTGGGTCACATGCCTCCATTCCTCTGCTTCTGCAGGTACACTGGAGATTTCTTTTCCTTTAACATTTTGAAGACTTTCTTCTACTCTGTCAAGGAAATCCTCACCTTCCTTAAAGAGGTCCAATGTAGCTATTCTCTCCTAAAGACTATGCACCTTTTCCTCCAGTAGAGACACAAGCTTGCATTTCTGGCAGGTGAAATTTAGCTTTTCCTCTGGTAGCTCTGTAAACATATATCATACATTGCTGCTCACCATATGGCTCCTCTACTTTTCTATGTTGTCAGTTGATGTCTACTTGCAAACTTCTAAAAGTCAAGAATTGTAGTGAATATATATAACTGAATAAAAGCTACTACTAAGTGTACAACTTTGTGCGCCTAATGGCGCACAGTCTGGCGATGTCCTCAGAGCAGCTAGACCCTGCCAATCCCAGCAATCTTCCCACTTACAGTGACTGTTCGTTCTTCCCAGAATGCACAGGGAATATGCAAATGATCTTGCTGCAGCTCCAATCTCTGGTCAACAATGATCTTCCTCAACAATTATATAATGAATACTACTACTACTAATAATAATAATAAATTATATATATATATATATATATATATATATATATATATATATTTATACTGTCACATACTGTAAAAATATCTAGATCTTTTGGTTCCTAGTTAATATGCAACTCTGTTTTTTTCTTGTCTTCGTCAAGTAATTTGTTTTTTTGTGGTTTATTGCAATTTTGTCCTGTGTACTTTGCTAAGAAATGAATTTCACTCTATCTAAAAATCAACGAATGAGCTTTTCTTTTTTTGTTCTTTTACTCTTGATAAAGTTATTAGAGTGACACATTATAAATAGCACAATCGTTTCAGAAGGAGAAATGAATTCTATATCATCACTGTTTCTGCAGTTGTGCCTTTATAGCATTTCTAGCTTTTTTCACAGAAGATAATTTAAAATTTGTATCATCAAGCAACTTTTCTAACGTCAGCATCTAGGCTGCCTTCTTAACTAGACTCATCCTATCGAGAAAAGTAGTTTGACCGACTCCTGATGTAATAATGGCCTGGCTTCCTATAATATTTTTAGTTTAACATTATTGTTGTAATATTTTGAGGCAATAGAATACAGAGTTAAATTCAGTGTCTTTCTCTTGCTTGGTTTTCCAAATGGTCTATACATTTAGTTAGAATATGAGGATAGACCACTTGGCTTTCAGACTTAACTTCATCATGCTCTTTTTCATGGTGGTTACAAACTCTGTAAAGTGACACTCTGGTTTACAGTAAAGATTTCACTGTGTGTGCAGAATATATAGTTAACATGCCTGGTGTCCTTTTCAAGGTTGCTGCAGCAGTTTATATTATTCCCAATCTCCTCTTCATATATGTAAATTGGCCACCAGATTCTCAGACTAACCTATGCACAGAGTATAGATATAGCAGCACCCCCATGGAAGTTTGGAGCGATACACCTGAATCACAGAGTAATTGGTGGGGGTGTTACGCAGTTAGCGTAACCATGCCAAGACGTGGTTCAGTGCGACTAATTATCTCAGTAGCGCACTAACACAACATGTGATAGTGCTGCTATATCTATACTTCAGTAGACTGAGACCCACTGCTCAGCTCCAGATAGACCAGTACTGATGAGATCAGCAATATGCTCTATCCAGGGAAAGTGTCTCAGACTACTAAAGCAAACTGTGCATAGCCAGAAATTTTGAACCATTAAACAAATCAAGCACATGCCTAGGGCTCAGAAATCGGCACACCCTGGGAAGATGTAAAAACTGTGAAAAGTAATACTATTTTACAAAATTTTAATAAAAAGCATGAAACCTTTGGAATTGAGATTCTTGGAAAAATTATAAGAATTTTAAGAACCGCCACTTTAAGAGATTCAAATTATGAGGCTTCCCACAAGGAATTATCATGTATATGTGGATTGATGAGTTGTCCTGTATGTAGGTATGTCTGTGTGCAAGTCTGTAAGAATAAAAAAAACAAGCATAGGACATCCTATCAGATAGTCTTAGTAAATCAGTTCAGTAAGCAAATAAATAAAACATTAAAGCATATACAAACTCTGAGATGACTTTTCAGAGTATGCGGCCTTTTGTGTGCTTGTGGTACAATACTGTATCTGGCCATTATACGACTTATATCCTGCATTTATCACCAGTTCCCTTTACAGGCTGTATTCCTAATTCTTAGTTTCCTCTGAGCTGGTTGGGGGATCCTGCTGTTATGTTGTCTTCTTCTCTAACTCTCCATAGCACACACAGGGACAAGACATCAGTATAGAAGACAATGTACAGCATTACTGACCAGTGTAGATATAATTTCAGCATCTGTCAGACACAGTACTGTCTATTAACCCAAAAATAAGGAATTAACCTAAAATGTTTCGATGAAGCAATAAAAGAGTTGACTTGCAGATGATTTAAAAAATGTTTTTTTTCTGAAGAATACATTTCTGATCTGATCCTGACCTCCTTAGGCTGCTGCTGTTCTTTTGTACATAGATAATAGTTGAATATTTAATCCTAAAAAATAATAAGCTAAAAATAATTCTAAGTACTAATAATATACCTGTGACCTGATATTTACTTAGAATTACTGTGTTAAGTATATTTGGTTTGGAGGTGCACAAATTCACCTTTATGCCTTAGGGCCTGACATGCTGTTAACCTGGTCCTGAGAATTTGGTGGTCGATCATCTTACATGGATGAAGAACAGACTGGGCATGAGACAAAATGTGTCAGTAACATTGGAAATGAGGACACCAGTTATGTTAACTATACATTCTGCATAAATACTGAAATTTTTGCTATGAACTGGAGGGTTACTTAAAAAAAAACATGAACATGGAGGGTCTTGTTGATAGAATGGATAAATAGACTATTATGGTTACTCTCAAGCTTATTTCATTCTCCAAAAACAGGTTTGAACAGATAATGAAATGTTTAAAAATAGTATTGTCCAAAGGTTTTCCAAAATGTGAATCACTCTGAATATCAAATATGATGAATCATTTTTAATATCTCTTATACAACCTTGCAAATGTGGATAATACTGCAACATGAGGTTTACAATAAGGCTTTGTGCAGTGGAGCACGCAGTTTAGTAATACTCTTCGTCCATATACAGGGTCTTACCCAAATGTCTTCACTGGGCCTAGTTTTGATAAAATATTAAGTAATGTGATTTTCAGTAGTTGTGTGCTCTATTGAATTTGATTGATTGAACCTCAATTTTGAGGATACCACAGAGTAGGGGATAAGTTTATGATCAGTAGGGATCTGACAGCTGAGATTCCCACGATCTCAAGAACAGAAATCCTGATGGTTCCTGCATGACTGAAGCAGCAGTCGCATATGCATGCCACATTTTCATTCCTTTCAATGACAGCAGTGTTTCCAAGTGCTCGTAGACTTTGACTTTTATATGTCAAGACTTGCTTTATCCATATCATCTATCAGCTTAATTTACTTTAATCATCATTTTCAATCACTTGTGGTTGAGATTTTGGAGGCTTTGGAACCAACTGACATTTTTCCATAGAGTTATGGTTTCAGCAAACAATACCTTCAACATACAATGGTTGTCCCAGAACCAATTAATCTAATATATATTATGAAATTTCCTGTCTCTCCAGCAGCTATGGCCTCATCCATAGCAAGTGATGATGTGCCATACTGGAACTAGTTTACATAGCATGTGACCACTGCAGCCAATCACTGACTCAATACAGTGTAGAGGACTGTAGTAACACTGGACTGTTGTGGTTGGAGTGATTTTTTTTTAATATGGACAACCCTATTAAACTTACACACTAAAATGCACATGCATACTTTAGACTAGAAAATATGACGGTCACTTAAATTAATGGACATTTTTGGATTACAAACATATACAGAAAGTAGTCTTCCAAAGTGGCATCCACTCTTTTGCAGCAGCTGTCTGCTGTGGCTTATAGAGGGAAGCCTCGATTAGGAGACTAATCTCTATAACTTGCATATGTTAGTCAATGCAGCCATTCGGACACCGTACAATAACTCATGTATATATGGATTCAACATAGCGAATCTGTTAACATTAAAATCGCACAGCTACTCTGGTTTCATCTTTGCAGCATCTTATCTTCTTCAGCTATATTTTGCTTCCAAAGCATTTCTGCCAAGGAGGTTGATTTCAAGCAAAAATGTCTGATATTCGCATTTGCTGAAGGCTTCGTATAAATACACACTGGGCTTAAACTTGTTCTGCCTCTCTTGGGCTGAATGTAGCTGTCTGACAAAAAGTACTGAACAGAATCAATAGCTGAAGCAAATAGACTTTTGTTTGTGCTGTATTTTAGGTACCTCAAGGTCTTTGTTCAGGTTTGGATGTATGACTTGTGCACTTTGCACCTAAGGCCAAATTATCTGCATGGGTTCTTACTAATGAACCCTTTTAGTAGGTAATCCAGTTCTAATCTAGGATGTGGTAAATAAGTGACAGTGGGAGTCTCAATTTGAGTTCATTGCCAGCTTCAGTAATAGTCCTTTTTGGTGGTAGTTGATGTAGTATAAAATCCATTACAAATGCATAATTAAATTCTTGCTTCAGTTCAAAAGTAAAAGACATTATCAGGGCTGTTTATGAACATTTTCAGTCAAAAGATATATAATGTATCTGCAGCCAGAAAAAAAGCACTGTATAGTGCAAATCAAACTTTTCAGTATTTCTCTAAGGGTATGTTCACACATTGAGGATTTTGGTGTGGATCTGCAATAAAAACAGTACTATTTAATGCGGATTTTGATGAAGATCTGAAGCAGATTTTACCCTTTCAATTGCACCAAAAATTGCACCAAAGTCTGTTCTAAGACCTCTTTTACACAGGCAACAGTAATATTGCCGCTACAAAATTGCAGCGATATCGCAGCTTTGTCCCCGCGATTGTGTAGGGACAGCGATGCGTTTAACTGTGGAAAATCGCACATCACTGCTGCCTGCGATAAACTCGCAAGATTTTATTGCGAGAAGGTTAAGCCCTACCCCTACAATAAGCCCTAGGTGTATTCCCAGAAAAAAAAGGAATACTTACCTAGCTGGCTCAGTCCTGGTCTTCGCGCTGCTGGCCGGAGCTCCGCCAAGAGTCCTGTAGTCCTCGTTCGCCCACAGAACATCACTTCCTGGTTGCGGGATTAAAAAATCCCACCTCCAGGAAGCAATGGCTCTGATTGGTTCATCCAGCACTACTCAGCCAATCAATGCAGCGCTCGATGAACCAATGCGAATTGACCAATTCATTAATACTGCCTCTACAACTTGATTAATTCTTCAAACTCTGCTCAGCCAATCAATGGAGAGCTGGATGAACTAATCACAGCCCTCACATTGGTTTATCGAGCGCTGCATTGAGTGTTTCAACCTGTGCTACTCAGCCAATCCGAGCCATCACTTCCTGTTGGTGGGATTTCTGAATCCTGCAACCAGGAAGTGATCTTCTGTGTGCGAACGAGGACTGCAGGATGCACGGCAGAGCTCTGGACAGCAGCAGGGGGACCCATACCGAGCCTGTTAGGTAAGTATTCCTTTTTTTTCTGGGAATGCAGCCAGGGCTTATTTTTGGGGATGGAAATGTATCTCACGAAAATCGCTAGTTCGTGAAATGTTATACGATAAACAAAGAGGCTCCATAGGGAAACATGGACTACAAACAAATGGCAAATCGCTCAAATATTGAGCATGCCACAATTTTTTTTTCTCGCAAGATGGCATCAGAGAAAACATCGTAAATATGAAAGAACCCATTGGAAAACATGGGTTTCACCAACATGCGATTTCTCACTCTGTTGCATCGTGAGAAAAGTGCGCAATTTGGCCGTCCGTATGAAAGCAGGTGCGATGTTGGCAAAGTTTTTGGGGCTGAAATTGATGAAGATTTTGGTCCAGAATTTCTGCTGCAGAAAATCTGCACCACTTCCATTACATGTGGACGTACCCTCAAAGAGGGATGGAACCTGAAATAAAAATAGTCATTCTTGAGGCACATAAGTTTGCATCCCAAAAAAATCGTGGGGAATTACTGCAAAAACGAAAGAGGGAACAAACCATCCAAACTAGGATTGTCGGTACCTTTGACACCGGCTCCTCTGCCGTTAGGAATATTCTAAATAAGTTCTGGGATATCCTCAAGGACGATGAGGATATCAGCGACTTAATACCCCCTGCACCATTGATTACTTTTCGCCGCGGACGTAATTTGCGCGACCGGCTTGTCAGAAGCCATCTTCCACGTGAAATCCCGACAAGCATGTGGTTAGGCAGGCACAACCTGAAGGGGACCTTTAAATGTTCAGGCTGTGCGGCCTGTCCGTTTATTAAAGAGTGTCCAGTATTCAAAAGCGCAAATACAGGCAAGGAATTCACAAACCGTGAGTTCATCAACTGCCGAACTACAAATGTCGTCTACTTGGCCACCTGTTCCTGTCCACTTAACTATGTGGGCAAGACGGCACAGCAATTTCGCCGTCGTATTCTTGCCCACATAGGGAACATTAGACGCAAAGAAAAAACGCCACTTGCAATACACATGTGGGATACACATGGTGGTGATGATACACATGTCCAATTTCAAGGCATTGAACAGGTCCGTCACGATGGTCGCCGCGGCGATGTGAATCAGCTCCTTTTACAGAAAGAGGCTAGCTGGATTTTTAGATTACGCTCTCTGTCTCCAACCGGGTTGAACGAACAATTGTCATTTAATTGTTTTATTTAAAAACAGCATGCATGGCTGCCAGTGTTGACGCATTCAATATCCTTACAGTATCTTTTTATCAGGAGAACTAAACATTGTTTTTTGGTTTAGCTATTATGCTACACCTTCTATCTACTATTACTATCTTCGTTTTTCGTACAAGATATTCTGTGTAGCTTGCTATTGCTACAAATGCCCTTGCTAGTCCTCTACTACTATTTATTTGAGACCAATCTGGTTTCATGGTATGTAGCTTGGAGCACGAATTGTCCATTCCAAAGTAACATATATGGGCGCACACATGCGGTTTCATTATCACTTGATGCCTTATACATCCTGTACTTATCCATTAAATATTTATTGTTAATCATGGTGTGTTATTCGGGGGATTGTTCTCCCCCTTTTTTTCAGTTTTTTTTTTTTCAGTTTATTTTTTCCCAAGTAAACACTCATGGGCAAATACATGCGGTTCCATCATTTCCATGTGGCGTTTTTAGGCAAAATTATTTTTGCACTGATTCACCTCTATCTGAGCCGGCAGCGTCATGGGGATCTGTAATATAACAGCAGTAATCGTTCCATGCTACTCTAATAGCCCTTATTTCTATCTATAATCGTTACCTTGGCTAGGAATCCGGATATTATCCACACTAATTCCTGGCATATAACAGTGCTTTCCATGACTGCTGGACTTAGTGCAAACAAATTAACATCCTTTCTGTGTCTCCCAGCAACTCTGGTTAAACATTACAAACGTTGCCATGGTTAACAGTCCAGCTAAACCTTGTACCCGCCTCCTCTTGCATCACATGACGCTGACAGTGACATACCTCGTCATGTGATCACATCAGCTACGTAGCCACACCCCCCGAACGTCATGACGTCACTACCTGGGCTCCGGATAACGGATGCCTTGGTTGTGATGCCTGTTATCATCTCTGATGCTTTGGCTGGCGGTCTGTATGACCGTAGTGCCATTTATCTTCTTCTATAAAGCATCGGGTATAATATCACATGCATCATCATGTGATCTCGGCGCTGGCTACGTAGCCACGCCCCCTTAACATCATGACGTCACCCATCTACAATCCGGACCTCAGAGGCTTATGATATGCTACAGAAGGGATCAGTCAGTGCCATGTGATCGCTGGCTGGCGCTTTATAAGCGCTTCATATCCCTCTGCATTATGCATTAGATGTAAGTACTCTGGGTTCATTTAAACTAACAGCACAAAGCATTAGTGTACCGGTAGCCATGGCTACCAGGGACAAGGTGGACACCTCCCAATTCAACTCTGATTGGCTCTGTGTTTACACACCCGCCCATGGGTGTTTCTCTGGGAACCCTATTTAAAGCTCCTTGGACTAGCTATTCATTATGCTGTCACTCCACCACAAGGACTGACATGCCGCCGTTTTTTTCTTTTATTTGATTTCAGTTTTGGGTCCTGATTTAGGGGCGAGTTCCCCGTTACTACTTACTTTGGTTGCACTTATCCATGTATCTAGCAACCTAAGTTAGTTTATATCTGCTAGGTAGTTTTGTTCTATCTTTAGGACCATAGGGACTGCAGATCGTGTTTCTATCTAACGGCTTTAGGGCTTGGGATATATCTCCCTGCCCTTTTCTTGTACTAAGAGGATAGTTATGCTCTTTTTATGACCACAGTGGTGACAAAATAATAAAAAAAATTTTTATTTTTTTTTGTCACGCTTAGGGTCAATTATTTATTTATTTTTTTGGTCTGTTTTTACCTACAACGCACCTTTATCTTTTCGGTGCTTAGCATCCGTAAATGGACGCAAACAGACCATTTTTTGGCGACCACTAGCGTGCCTTCTATATTCGGGACGTCTATGTGGTCTCCATAAGTAGACTTTGGCCACGACCTGACACATCAGTTGGGATTAGCGTACTGTAACCCCTGAAGAACCCACTAGGTGGGGGAAACGCGTTGGGTGACGCGCTCTTGATGAGCTAATTTTTTCACGTGTTAGTCATTTCCATCCTTTGACGCACGGTGTTATACCTGACCAAGTATGGGATTCGTCCTCCTATTAGACTGAATCACCTTCACTTGGACTATGACCAATGATTTACATCAACAGAGTCTTATCGTATGACTCTAATCTGTCATTGTTCATATGACACGAGTGGCAAGTGTTTTTGCTCTACAAGTCGAGCGTAAAATTTACGTTTCGAACATCCTTCTGATTACTAGTTATAGGTGTCTATTTACATCATAACTCCTCTTGTGATTGTTTGTGTGTGTTTTGTTCTTCTTTTCTTTTAAGTAATTTAATAAAAGGTATTTTTTAATTTTATCAGTTTGGAAGGTCCTAGTGGTAAACTTTCCATAGGTCTAACTGGGACCCTATTGCCCTTGTAAACTGGCAGTTAAAGCAATAGTAATATGGCCATGTAGTTAGAGCAATAATAAGAGTTTGGTAATTATGCTTTATTAACCAAGACACATTGACTAGAAATCAGTGAGCATGCTCGTTTAAGGCAGGTACTCGAGCGAGCATCGCTCTTGTTGAGTAACTGCTTACTGGTCTGAGCAAATGCGGGGGGGGGAGTGGCGGGGGGGGGAGAGTGGGGGCAGAGTGAGATCTCTCTCTCTCTCTCTGCCCCCCCCCCCCCCCCCCCCCGCTCACCATCCCACCACCACGACATTTGCTCGGACGAGTAAGCAGTTACTCAACAAGAGCGATGCTCGCTCGAGTATGTGCCTTAAACGAGCGTTCTCGCTCATCTCTAATATTGACATTTTATACTCCTTTACAGAGGCCATTTTTGCAATGGTGACAACAGGAATGTATTACAACTAATCAGGAGTGCCGGAGAAGGGTAATGTCTGCTTATGATTTACAGGAGTGGCGGCCAAATAGTAGATCATAATCTACTGATCCGGTTCAAAGCGAGCATCAGACTAATCTCTTGCTCGTTTCAGTAAAGATATTAGAAAACTGTCTCCTTGTATCCTTGTGATCTAGTATGCCTGTTTTTAGCAAAAAACATATGGGTGAATCATGTAGAGACTTTTCTGTCTTGACCACCTCTAATATACTGTGAATCTCACTCTTCCTGATGACTCATATATACTCAAGCACAGAACAGGGCAGAAAAAAATCCATGGCTGTGAAGAAAGGAAATGAGTAGCTTGTTTGTTAATATAAAGGGGTATTCTCTGTGCATACTATGCTGTCTTAATCCACTAAACTGTGTTACTGGAATAAGCACACCACCTAGTAGCTAAATGTTATTTTTGTTAGCAACTCTTTTGTTCTAAGCATGTACTGGCTTATTGGTGGGGTAGAGTCACACATGACAGCAGTACATGGCCACGCCACGTACACTCCTCCTATGGGGGCAGCTACATCCTATATCAGATATCTCTGCCTGCAGGAAGGACACTGCCATTGCCATCTTTATACTATATAGTCATCTAAATAACCAGACCAGGAATATACAATAAGCAAGCTGAGCTATGATTTCCTTCCTTATAACTGTGTGACAGGAGTGTCTGTATCCCCCTCTAAAGAGGATGTTTGGTAGGGCCTACCACACAAGAGTTATGCTGTCTGAAAGACTGACTAGTTAAGCCCCATTTACACAGGACGAGTGTCGGGCAAATGATGCCTGACACTCATCCCTGTGTCTCCCCACACCCGTGCTCTTGTACGGGAGCTAGCACACCTGGCTGGTTCACGGAGCAGCCAGCAGGGGGGCGAAGCAGTGCAGGAGATTTCTCTCCTCTCGCTCCCCCGCCCCCCTCCATTCACATAACACAACCACCGTTCACTACTGAACGGCGGCTGTTTAAGCTGAACGGTGAGCTTCATCGCTAATCTTTCATGCTACATAAACGATCAGCGATGAAGCTCATCTCTCATCGTTCAGCTTAAACAGCCGCCGTTCAGTAGTGAACGGCCGCTGTGTTATGTGAATGGAGGAGGGCGGGGGAGTGAGAGGAGAGAAATGTCCTGCACTGCCTCGCCCCCCTGCTGGCCGCTCCATGAACCAGCCTGGTGTGCTAGCTCCCATGCAGGAGCACAAGAGTGGGGAGACACAGGGACGAGTGTCGGACATCGTTTGCCCGACACTCGTCCTGTGTAAATGGGGCTTTAGAAAGCACATATCTCAAGTAAATGTGAGCTGGTCAGAATTGAGAACATGACCCACCTAAGAACAAGGACTCCAGGAGTTTCAGATAGAAACATAACTAAACAAGCTAATACTGGACGACTTATATATACTGGGGTACTAGTTACATAATAAATGAAAACAAGTCACCGGAGTGGTTCTTTAAATGCAGCTCAGATAAAATTACCGCACCATCATCATAAACAGTCAACAGAATTAAAAAATCTACAATCAATATTAAAAGCATCACAGGCACTGAACCATCGCCTCTATAAGGAGAAAAACTTTGATCTCAGGATAAAATCCAGCACTTTTATTAGAAAATCTATTAAAAATAGGATGAAGAAAAACAGACCCCTGGTGTGCTCTCTGTTTTAACCAATGCAATTCGAACTGAAGCAGTTCTTAATCATGGCATTTATTTATTATAATTGATGCCATCATTAAGTACTCCTTCAGTTCGAAATACGTTGGTAAACAGCGTGTACACCAGGGGTCTGTTTACTTTCATCCTGTTTTTAATGGATAAAGCATTAGATATTATCCTAAGGCTGAATGCACATGGGTGGAAATTCTGCGGTGAGATTTTGCGCAGAATTTCCACCGTTGCATGCTGCTATAGGATTGCATTAGTTTATGCAATCCTATGCAGACAGCCACAATTTGACCCCATGAAAACTTGCGCGGTAACAAAATCTCGGCATGTCCTATTTCAGTGTCAGCCTCACAGAGGCTCACACTATCACGTCATCGCTGATGCGACGGCTCTGCTCTACACATGTGCTACTGTGCGCCAGTCAGCACATCACAGAGCAGAGAGAGAAGACGCCGGACGAGTAAGCGAGAGGTCAATGCAGGGGCACGGGTCGCATCCCGCTGCGAGAACCTTGCAGTCGGAATCTGACTCGGCCGTCTGCATTCACCCAAGACCAGAGTTTTCTCCTAACAACTCTGCTTACTACACTGGAGCTTCTCTGGATGAACACTATTAATTGGGGCTGGTACTGAGGTGAGAAGAACTTTAAAACGTTTACACTTTTCATGACCTCTTTGTGGCAACTATTACATAGGGGTAGTAGTATGTGGTATGGGGTAGTAATGGGTATATATAATGGTGTAGCTATAGGGATCACAGTTGCAACCCAGGCCCATAGGGCTCCCTTCTCTACATGGGAGGCCTTGCTTCTCACTCTTTTAATAAACAAGTTCTGCACCCCTCCGTCTGCTCACATCCTTCTTATGACTGCCCCACCTTGATACCCCAGGCTGTCACTGCTATTCCCTCCCCAGCCCTGTGTACTTCAATCTAGTGCCTCAGAACACCAGAGAGGAGGATCTGGGGTTGAATTACTTTTATTCCCTCAATCCTGCGCTTATTGCAAGATGGAGCATAAATCACATCCTAAAACAGTCCTGTACACCTTGAAACATACTCTGCCAGTAGTGACCATTTTACTGTAAGACAGGTCAGCCACCTATACTTTGGTAAGGTACCAGGGTACAAGCACTTACTGCACTCCTGTAGTAAAACTTACATTATTATCAGGGTCTATGGGCATTTTATAGCGCAAACAAAACTGAACATAAAAAAAAGGTTAAGATTTTATTATGAAAAATTGAAATGCTTATAAAAGTACAAATAGACAATATAAAAAGGAACACTGTATATACAAAAGTAAAAAAAAAAAAAAAAAGAAATACAAAATATGATACCAGGCCTTGATGAGTAGATCAGTTAAGACAGTGTTCCCCAACCCCAGTCCTCGGGGACCCCCAACAGGTCTTGTTTTCAGGATTTCCTCAGTATTGCACATGTGATGTAATTATTGTCAGTGCCTCAGACATTGCCACGGGTGTTCTTACTATAGGAGATCCTGAAAACATGCCCTTTGGTGGTCCCTGAGGACTGAAGTTGGGGACCGCTGAGGTAAGAAATCTGGGTGCTAGGAGACAAGCTGGGCGGAATATGCTTGAAAAAGACCGGTGTCTTACTGGTCGAAACATTACATGCATTTTATGGAGGAAGACTAAAGTTCTACAATTTTATTTATTTACTAAACATGATGCTGGATTGAGTTCCTGAGTTCTGCACCCCTATATGTATCTTGGTCGGAATATTGAGGGCTGAGGAGTCTAAAGCCCTATACTACGGAGCAAGCGTCTCTGATGATCGCTTCACCACAGAGTGGACTTATTTGGTGTGCCGCTGACAACACCTATTCCTCTGGTTTACCAGGAAACTAATGAATATTGATTAACCTGACTTGGACAAGATGTGTGAATGCAAGTATGTCATACTCCATAACACAACTCTTGTCTGAAATCTGGTACAGTTGTGTTTGTGGATACTTGGTTAAGCAGTGGTAGAGCTCTTGGCTACTTGTACACAGCTGTTTTCACTGGTGGCGCTGGGGAATCTTTTCAACTCTGCGGACTGGGCTAGGAGTAAGGGGACAATTAATGTCTGTGTATTTAGGAGAATGAGGAGGAAAAAAAGCTTTGTTTTTATGTTGCATATGTATGTATTGTATCATTGCAGTGTACGTTGGAGGTAGGAGTCTATATTAATGTACTGTGTATTCAACTTTATATACATTGTACGGTATATGACTAAATGTTCATGGTTTTGATATTTTTATAGTTTGCAAGCTTTTGAATAAAAATAATTCTAATGTTATGCATTAAAGGTTCAACCCTATCGGTCTTCACTATTTATTTGCTTTTCAGAAATGGTCACTTTGTTATTGATACATATTCTGCAAAATAATAGTTGTCATTTACTGCAAAGCTAAATTTAAAGTTATAACTAGAGATGAGCGAACGTACTCATCCGAGCTTGATACTCATTCGAGTATTAGCGTGTTCGAGATGCTCGTTACTCGAGACGAGTACCACGCGATGTTCGAGTTACTTTCACTTTCATCTCTGAGACGTTAGCGCATTTTTCTGGCCAATAGAAAGACAGGGAAGGCATTACAACTTCCCCCTGCGACGTTCAAGCCCTATACCACCCCACTGCAGTGAGTGGCTGGCGAGATCAGGTGTCACCCGAGTATATAAATCGGCCCCTCCCGCGGCTCGCCACAGATGCATTCTGACATAGTTCAGGGACAGTGCTGCTGGTGCCGGAGCTGCTATAGGGAGAGCGTTAGGAGTTATTTTAGGCTTCAAGAACCCCAACGGTCCTTCTTAGGGCCACATCTAACCGTGTGCAGTAGTGTGGAGGCTGCTTTTTGCAGTGTTGCACTTTTTTTTTTTTTTTTGGTATATCGGCCGTGCAGAGCATTGCATCCTGCGGTAATTTTACATTGTCCAGGGCCAGTAGTGGTGAGGCAGGGACAGAAGACATATTTAGTGTATATAGGCAGTGGGCCTTTCCAAAAACATTTGGGAAAAAAAATCTATTTGGGCTGCCTGTGACCGTCCTCAGTGTACTGGGTCTCTGCTGGGGGTAGTTGTCCTAATTCATACGCAGCCAGCTAAGTGTTACAGCAGGCTTGCGCAAAATTCTTTCCTGCCTGTGTGTAGCCTCTTACATCACCGCTGTATTCCTGTCCACAAGTGTACTGGGTCTCTGCTGGGGGTAGTTGTCCTAATTCATACGCAGCCAGCTAAGTGTTACAGCAGGCTTGCGCAAAATTCTTTCCTGCCTCTGTGTTGCCTCTTACATCACCGCTGTATTCCTGTCCACAAGTGTACTGGGTCTCTGCTGGGGGTAGTTGTCCTAATTCATACGCAGCCAGCTAAGTGTTACAGCAGGCTTGCGCAAAATTCTTTCCTGCCTCTGTGTTGCCTCTTACATCACTGCTGTATTCCTGTCCACAAGTGTACTGGGTCTCTGCTGGGGGAAGTTGTCCTAATCCATATGCAGCCAGCTAAGTGTTACAACAGGCTTGCGCAAAATTCTTTCCTGCCTCTGCTGTGCGTTCCGTAAGCGAAGTCAGTCTCCAACCACAGGCCAATAAGCGGCACATTTAATTACAGCGTTCTGTTTCTGCACTACTGGTAATACACCATGCTGAGGGGTAGGGGTAGGCCTAGAGGACGTGGACGCGGCCGAGGACGCGGAGGCCCAAGTCAGGGTGTGGGCACAGGCCGAGCTCCTGATCCAGGTGTATCGCAGCCGACTGCTGCGGGATTAGGAGAGAGGCACGTTTCTGGCGTCCCCACATTCATCTCACAATTAATGGGTCCACGCGGTAGACCTTTATTAGAAAATGAGCAGTGTGAGCAGGTCCTGTCGTGGATGGCAGAAAGTGCATCCAGCAATCTATCGACCACCCAGAGTTCTGCGCCGTCCACTGCTGCAACTCTGAATCCTCTGGCTGCTGCTCCTCCTTCCCCCCAGCCTCCTCACTCCATTGCAATGACACATTCTGAGGAGCAGGCAGACTCCCAGGAACTGTTCCCGGGCCCCAGCCCAGAATGGGCAGCAATGGTTCCTCTTCCACCGGAGGAGTTTGTCGTGACCGATGCCCAACCTTTGGAAAGTTCCCGGGGTCCGGGGGATGAGGCTGGGGACTTCCGGCAACTGTCTCAAGAACTTTCAGTGGGTGAGGAGGACGATGACGATGAGACACAGTTGTCTATCACTCAGGTAGTAGTAATTGGAGTAAGTCCGAGGGAGGAGCGCACAGAGGATTCGGAGGAAGAGCAGCAGGACGATGAGGTGACTGACCCCCCCTGGTTTGCTACGCCTACTGAGGACAGGTCTTCAGAGGGGGAGGCAAGTGCAGCAGCAGGGCAGGATGGAAGAGGCAGTGCGGTGGCCAGGGGTAGAGGCAGGGCCAGACCGAATAATCCACCAACTGTTTCCCAAAGCGCCCCCTCACGCCATGCCACCCTGCAGAGGCCGAGGTGCTCAAAGGTTTGGCAGCTTTTCACTGAGAGTGCAGACGACCGACGAACAGTGGTGTGCAACCTTTGTTGCGCCAAGATCAGCCGGGGAGCCACCACCACCAGCATGCGCAGACATATGATGGCCAAGCACCCCACAAGGTGGGACGAAGGTCGTTCACCACCTCCGGTTTGCACCGCTGCCTCTCCCCCTGTGCCCCAACCTGCCACTGAGATCCAACCCCCCTCTGAGGACACAGGCACTACCGTCTCCTGGCCTGCACCCACACCCTCACCTCCGCTGTGCTCAGCCCCATCCAGCAATGTCTCTCAGCGCAGCGTCCAGACGTCGCTAGCGCAACTGAGCGCAAGTACGCCGCCACGCACCCGCACACTCAAGCGTTAAACGTGCACATAGCCAAATTGATCAGCCTGGAGATGCTGCCGTATAGGGTTGTGGAAACGGAGGCTTTCAAAGGTATGATGGCGGCGGCGGCCCCGCACTACTCAGTTCCCAGTCGCCACTACTTTTCCCGATGTGCCATCCCAGCCCTGCACGACCACGTCTCCCGCAACATTGTACGCGCCCTCACCAATGCAGTTACTGCCAAGGTCCACATAACAACGGACACGTGAACAAGCACAGGCAGGCAGGGCCACTTTATCTCCCTGACGGCACATTGGGTGAATTTAGTGGAGGCTGGGACAGAGTCAGAGCCTGGGACCGCTCACGTCCTACCCACCCCCAGAATTGCGGGCCCCAGCTCGGTGGTGGTATCTGCTTCCTCCACTAAACCACCCTCCTCCTCCTCCTCCAACGCAACCTCTGTCTCGCAATCAAGATGTGTCAGCAGCAGCACGTCGCCAGCAGTCAGTGTCGCGCGACGTGGCAGCACAGCGGTGGGCAAGCGTCAGCAGGCCGTGCTGAAACTACTCAGCTTAGAAGAGAAGAGGCACATGGCCCACGAACTGCTGCAGGGTCTGACAGAGCAGACCGACCGCTGGCTTGCGCCGCTGAGCCTCCAACCGGGCATGGTCGTGTGTGACAACGGCCGTAACCTGGTGGCGGCTCTGCAGCTCGGCAGCCTCACGCATGTGCCATGCCTTGCCCACGTCTTTAATTTGGTGGTTCAGCGCTTTCTGAAAAGCTACCCACGCTTGTCAGACCTGCTCGGAAAGGTGCACCGTCTCTGCGCACATTTCCGCAAGTCCCACACGGACGCTGCCACCCTGCGCACCCCGCAACATCGGTTTCATCTGCCAGTGCACCGACTGCTGTGCGACGTGCCCACACGGTGGAACTCTACGCTCCACATGTTGGCCAGGCTCTATGAGCAGCGTAGAGCTATAGTGGAATACCAACTCCAACATGGGCAGCGCAGTGGGAGTCAGCCTCCTCAATTCTTTACGGAAGAGTGGGCCTGGTTGGCAGACATCTGCCAGGTCCTTGGAAACTTTGAGACACCCTCCTGTCTATATCTCAGCGCGTTGAGGAGGAGGAGGAGGAGCATGAGGAGGATGAGGAGGAGGGGGAAGAGACAGCTTGGCCCACTGCTGAGGGTACCCATGCTGCTTGCCTGTCATCCTTTCAGCGTGTATGGCTTGAGGAGAAGGAGGAGGATCCTGAAAGTGATCTTCCTAGTGAGGACAGCCATGTGTTGCGTACAGGTACCCTGGCACACATGGCTGACTTCATGTTAGGATGCCTTTCTCGTGACCCTCGCGTTACATGCATTCTGGCCACTACGGATTACTGGGTATACACACTGCTCGACCCACGGTATAAGGAGAACCTTTCCACTCTCATACCCGAAGAGGAAAGGGGTTCGAGAGTGATGCTATACCACAGGACCCTGGCGGACAAACTGATGGTAAAATTCCCATCCGACAGCGCTAGTGGCCGAAGGCGCAGTTCCGAGGGCCAGGTAGCAGGGGAGGCGCAGAGATCAGGCAGCATGTACAGCACAGGCAGGGGAACACTCTCTAAGGCCTTTGACAGCTTTCTACCTCCCCAGCAAGACTGTGTCACTGCTCCCCAGTCAAGGCTGAGTCGGCAGGAGCACTGTAAAAGGATGGTGAGGGAGTACGTAGCCAATCGCACGACCGTCCTCCGTGACGCCTCTGCCCCCTACAACTACTGGGCGTCGAAGCTGGACACGTGGCCTGAACTCGCACTGTATGCCCTGGAGGTGCTTGCTTGTCCTGCGGCTAGCGTCTTGTCAGAGAGGGTGTTTAGTGCGGCTGGGGGAATCATCACAGATAAGCGTACCCGCCTGTCAACCGACAGTGCCGACAGGCTTACACTCATCAAGATGAACAAAGCCTGGATTTCCCCAGACTTCTCTTCTCCACCAGCGGACAGCAGCGATACCTAAACAATGCGTAGGCGGCACCCGCGGATGGAAGCATTGTTGTCTATCACCAAAAACGGGGACCTTTTAGCTTCATCAATCTGTGTATTATATTCATCCTCCTCCTCCTGCTCCTCCTCCTGAAACCTGACGTAATCACGCCGAACGGGCAATTTTTCTTAGGCCCACAAGGCTCAGTCATATAATTTTTGTAAACAATTTTTATACGTTTCAATGATCATTAAAGCGTTGAAACTTTCACCTGAACCAATTTTTATTTTAACTGGGCTGCCTCCAGGCCTAGTTACACATTAAGCCACATTAACCAAAGCGATTAATGGGTTTCACCTGCTCTCTTGGTTGGGCATGGGCAATTTTTCTGACGTACATTAGTACTGTTGGTACACCAATTTTTTGGGGCCCTCGCCTACAGTGTAATCCAATTCATTTTTTGCCCACCTGCATTAAAGCTGATGTTACATCAGCTGTGCTGGGCACTGCAATGGGATATATTTATGTACCGCCGGTGGGTTCCAGGGAACCACCCATGCTGTGGGTCCACAGGGAGTTGTAACTGCATGTGTCTACTTCTAAAGAACCCCAGTCTGACTGGGGCATGCAGTGTGGGCCGAAGCCCACCTGCATTTAACATGACATTACCTCAGCTGTGATGGGCAATGCAATGGGATATATTTATGTACCGCCAGTGGCTTCCTGGCACCCACCAATGCTGTGGGTGCACAGGGAGTTATAACTGCATGTGTCCACTTCTAAAGAAGCCCAGTCTGACTGGGGCATGCAGTGTGGGCCGAAGCCCACCTGCATTTAACATGACATTACCTCAGCTGTGATGTATTTATGTACCGCCGGTGGCTTCCTGGCACCCACCCATGCTGTGGGTCCACAGGGAGTTGTAACTGCATGTGTCCACTTCTAAAGAACCCCAGTGTGACTGGGGCATGCGGTGTGGGCCGAATCCCACCTGCATTTAATCGGACGTTACCTCAGCTGTGATGGGCACTGCAATTGGATAAATTTATGTACAGCCGGTGGGTTCCAGGGAGCCACCCATGCTATGGGTGCACACGGAATTCCCATTGCGGAGTTGTACTTGCCTGTGACTATTTATAAAAAAACGCAGTCTGACTGGGGCATGCAGACACCTTGACAGAATGAATAGTGTGTGGCACATAGGTTACCCATTGCTATGCCCACGTGTGCAGCTCCTGATGGCGGTGGCACAGGATTATATTTCTCATTGCTTCTGTACAGCATTGTGGGCTATCGCCCCGCCCCTTTTAAAGAGGGTCGCTGCCTAGCCATGCCAACCCTGTGCAGTGTGTGCCTGCGGTTCCTCCTCATGGCAGACGCACTTATAAATAGACATGAGGGTGGTGTGGCTATGAGGCCAGCGTGTGGCATGAGTGCAGCTGAAGGCTGCGCAGGGACACTTTGGTGTGCGCTGTGGACACTGGGTCGTGCGGGGGGGGGGGGGGGATTGGGCAGCATGTAACCCAGGAGAAGTGGCAGCGGAGTGTCATGCAGTCAGTGATTGTGCTTTGTTGGAGGTAGTGTGGTGTTTAGCTTAGGTATGCATTGCTAATGAGGGCTTTTCAGAAGTAAAAGTTGTTGGGAGGGGGGGCCCACTCTTGCCGCTATTGGGGCTTAATAGTGGGACCTGGGAACTTGAGATGCAGCCCAACATGTAGCCCCTCGCCTGCCCTATCCGTTGCTGTGTCGTTCCCATCACTTTCTTGAATTGCCCAGTTTTTCACAAATGAAAACCTTAGCGAGCATCGGCGATATACAAAACTGCTCGGGTCGCCCATTGACTTCAATGGGCTTCGTTACTCGAAACGAACCCTCGAGCATCGCGATAATTTCTTCCCGAGTAACAAGCACCCGAGCATTTTGGTGCTCGCTCATCTCTAGTTATAACTAAAGATGAGCGAACGTGTTCTTCCGAGCTTGATATTCGTGCGAATATTAGGGTGTTCGGGATGTTCGTTATTCGTAACGAACACCATGCGGTGTTCTGGTTACTTTCACTTCCTTCCCTGAGACGTTAGCGCGCTTTTTTTGGCCAATTGAAAGACAGGGAAGGCATTACAACTTCCCCCTGTGACGTCCAAGCCCTATACCACCCCCCTGCTGTGAGTGGCTGGGAAGATCAGGTGTCACCCGAACATAAAAGTCGGCCCCTCCCGCGGTTCGGCTCAGATGCCTGGTGAGTTAGATGAGGGACAGTGCTGTTTGTACCGGAGCTGCTGTAGGGAAAGAATTGGTAGTTAGTGTAGGCTTCAAGACCCCCCAAAGGTCCTTATTAGGGCCACTGATAGCTGTGTGTTGGCTGCTGTTAGCAGTGCCATTTTTTTTTTCTCAAAATCGGCTCTGCAGAGCGTTGCACCTGGCATTAGGGACAGAAGTGCTGCATAGGCAGGGAGAGTGTTAGGAGTGAGTGTAGACTTCAAGAACCTCAACGGTCCTTTCTAGGGCCATATTTATCCGTGTGCAGTACTGTCCAGGCTGCTGTTAGCTGTGCTGCATTTTTTTTTGGCTTCTCAAAATCGCCTCTGCAGAGCATTCCACCCTCCATTGATACTGCAGGGAAAGAATTGTATAGGCAGGGCCACAACACAGTTATTATTCATAGAATATACGCAGTGCTGCCTTTTGCTTGTAAAATAAGTGAAAATAATTCTATTTGTCCTGCCTCTGTCCGTCCTAACGCCGGTGGACACGTGTCGGCTGCGTCTGCAACCTGTAAAAATCATACGCACCCAGCTACGTTTTACTCCTGGCTTCGCCATTTGCTTTCCTTAATTGGGAAAAAAAATACCTGCTCTGCCACAGTTAATAACTCTGCTACCCTCACGTTCTGTGACACATTAGCAGGAAAACAGCACAGTTATTAAACTTCTCATGTTCATAGAATATACGCAGTGCTGCCTTTTGGTGCAAAAAAACGGAAAATAATTCTATTTGTCCTGCCTCTGTCCGTCCTAACGCCGGTGGACACGTGTCGGCTGCGTCTGCAACCTGTAAAAATCATACGCACCCAGCTACGTTTTACTCCTGGCTTCGCCATTTGCTTTCCTTAATTGGGAAAAAAAATACCTGCTCTGCCACAGTTAATAACTCTGCTACCCTCACGTTCTGTGACACATTAGCAGGAAAACAGCACAGTTATTAAACTTCTCATGTTCATAGAATATACGCAGTGCTGCCTTTTGGTGCAAAAAAACGGAAAATAATTCTATTTGTCCTGCCTCTGTCCGTCCTAACGCCGGTGGACACGTGTCGGCTGCGTCTGCAACCTGTAAAAATCATACGCACCCAGCTACGTTTTACTCCTGGCTTTGCCATTTGCTTTCCTTAATTGGGAAAAAAAATACCTGCTCTGCCACAGTTAATAACTCTGCTACCCTCACGTTCTGTGACACATTAGCAGGAAAACAGCACAGTTATTAAACTTAGATTATTCATTCACTAGAGGCAGTGGGGCCTTTCGTTTTCAAAAAAGGGAAAAAATTATATTTGGCCTGCAGTCTTGCGCCAATTTATTTCCTGCCTGTGAAATCAAATCACTGGTAATACAGCATGCTGAGGGGTAGGGGTAGGCCTAGAGGACGTGGACGCGGCCGAGGACGCGGAGGGCCAAGTCAGGGTGTGGGCACAGGCCAAGCTCCTGATCCAGGTGTGTCGCAGCCGACTGCTGCGCGATTAGGAGAGAGGCACGTTTCTGGCGTCCCCACATTCATCGCCCAATTAATGGGTCCACGCGGGAGACGGTTATTAGAAAATGAGCAGTGTGAGCAGGTCCTGTCCTGGATGGCAGAAAGTGCTTCGAGCAACCTATCGTCTACCCGCAGTTCTGCGCCGTCCACTGCTGCCAATCCGAATCCTCTGTCTGCTGCTCCTCCTTCCTCCCAGCCGCCTCACTCCACTACAATAACACCTGCTCAGGAGCGGGAACACTCCCAGGAACTGTTCTCGGGCCCCTGCTTAGATTGGGCAGCAGCGGTTCCTCTCCCACCAGAGGAGTTTATCGTCACTGATGCCCAACCATTCGAAAGTTCCCGGGGTCCGGGGGAAGAGGCTGGGGACTTCCGCCAACTGTCTCAACAACTTTCTGTGGGTGAGGAGGACGATGACGATGAGACACAGTTGTCTTGCAGTGAGGTAGTAGTAAGGGCAGTAAGTCCGAGGGAGCAGCGCACAGAGGATTCGGAGGAAGAGCAGCAGGACGATGAGGTGACTGACCCCACCTGGTGTGCAATGCTTACTCAGGAGGACAGGTCTTCAGAGGGGGAGTCAAGGGCATCAGCAGGGCAGGTTGCAAGAGGCAGTGCGGTGGCCAGGGGTAGAGGCAGGGCCAGACCGAATAATCCACCAAGTGTTTCCCAAAGCGCCCCCTCGCGCCATGCCACCCTGCAGAGGCCGAGGTGCTCTAAGGTCTGGCAGTTTTTCACAGAGACGCCTGACGACCGAAGAACAGTGGTGTGCAACCTTTGTCGCGCAAAGCTCAGCCGGGGAGCCAACACCAACAGCCTCACCACCACCACCATGCGCAGACATATGATGGCCAAGCACCCCGCAAGGTGGGACGAAGGCCGTTCAGCGCCTCCGGTTTGCACCCCTGCCTCTCCCCCTGTGCCCCAACCTGCCACTGAGATGCAACCCCCCTCTCAGGACACAGGCACTACCGTCTCCTGGCCTGCACCCACACCCTCACCTCCGCTGTCCTCGGCCCCATCCAGCAGTGTAGTTCAGCGCACCGTCCAGCCGTCGCTTGCGCAACTGTTGGAGCGCAAGCGCAAGTACGCCGCCACGCACCCGCACGCTCAAACGTTAACCTTCCGCATAGCAAAATTCATCAGCCTTGAGATGCTGCCGTATAGGGTTGTGGAAACGGAGTCCTTCAAAAGTATCATGGAGGCGGCGGCCCCGCGCTACTCAGTTCCCAGTCGCCACTACTTTTCCCGATGTGCCGTCCCAGCCCTGCACGACCATGTCTCCCGCAACATTGTACGCGCCCTCACCAACGCGGTTACTGCCACGGTCCACTTAACTACGGACACGTGGACAAGCACAGGCGGGCAGGGCCACTACATCTCCCTGACGACACATTGGGTGAATTTAGTGGAGGCTGGGACAGAGTCAGAGCCTGGGACCGCTCACGTCCTACCCACCCCCAGAATTGCGGGCCCCAGCTCGGTGGTGGTATCTGCGGAGGTGTATGCTTCCTCCACTAAAGCACCCTCCTCCTCCTCCTCCTCCTCTGTCTCGCAATCAAGATGTGTTAGCAGCAGCATGTCGCCAGCAGTCGGTGTCGCGCGGTGTGGCAGCACAGCGGTGGGCAAGCGTCAGCAGGCCGTGCTGAAACTACTCAGCTTAGGCGATAAGAGGCACACGGCCCACGAACTGCTGCAGGGTCTGACACAGCAGACCGACCGCTGGCTTGCGCCGCTGAGCCTCCAACCGGGCATGGTCGTGTGTGACAACGGCCGTAACCTGGTGGCGGCTCTGCAGCTCGGCAGCCTCACGCACGTGCCATGCCTGGCCCACGTCTTTAATTTGGTGGTTCAGCGCTTTCTGAAAAGCTACCCACGCTTGTCAGACCTGCTCGTAAAGGCGCGCCGGCTCTGCGCACATTTTCGCAAGTCCCACACGGACGCTGCCACCCTGCGCACCCTGCAACATCACTTTAAGCTGCCAGTGCACCGACTGCTGTGCGAAGTGCCCACACGGTGGAACTCTACGCTCCACATGTTGGCCAGGCTCTATGAACAACGTAGAGCTATAGTCGAATACCAACTCCAACATGGGCGGCGCAGTGGGAGTCAGCCTCCTCAATTCCTTTCAGAAGAGTGGGCCTGGTTGGCAGACATCTGCCATGTCCTTGGTAATTTTGAGGAGTCTACCCAGGTGGTGAGCGGCGATGCTACAATCATTAGCGTCACCATTCCTCTGCTATACATCTTGAGAAATTCCCTGCAAACCATAAAGGCAGCTGCTTTGCGCTCGGAAACGGGGGCGAGGGAAGACAGTATGCCGCTGGATAGTCAGGGCACCCTCCTGTCTATTTCTCAGCGCGTACAGGAGGAGGAGGAGGAGGAGCATGAGGAGGATGAGGAGGAGGGGGAAGAGACAGCTTGGGCCGCTGCTGACGGTACACCGGCTGATTGCCTGTCATCCTTTCAGCGTGTATGGCCTGAGGAGGAGGAGGAGGAGGATCCTGAAAGTGATCTTCCTAGTGAAGACAGCCATGTGTTGCGTACAGGTACCCTGGCACACATGGCTGACTTCATGTTAGGATGCCTTTCTCGTGACCCTCGCGTTGCACGCATTCTGGCCACGACGGATTACTGGGTGTACACACTGCTCGATCCACGGTATAAGGAGAACCTGCCCACTCTGATTCCCGAAGAGGAAAGGGGTTCGAGAGTGTTGCTATACCACAGGACCCTTGCGGACAAGCTGATGGTAAAATTCCCAGCCGACAGCGCTAGTGGCAGAAGGCGCAGTACCGAGGGCAAGGTAGCAGGGGATGTGCGTAGATCGAGCAGCATGTACATCCCAGGCAGTGCAACAGTCTTTAAGGGCCTGGCCAGCTTTATGGCTCCCCACCAAGACTGTGTCACCGCTCCCCAGTCACGGCTGAGTCGGCGGGAGCACTGTAAAAGGATGGTGAGGGAGTACGTAGCGGATCGCACGACCATCCTTGGTGACGCCTCTGCCCCCTACAACTACTGGGTGTCGAAGCTGGACACGTGGCCTGAACTAGCACTGTATGCCCTGGAGGTGCTTGCTTGTCCTGCGGCTAGCGTCTTGTCGGAGAGGGTGTTTAGTGCGGCTGGGGGAATCATCACAGATAAGCGTAGCCGCTTGTCAACCGACAGTGCCGACAGGCTAACACTCATCAAGATGAACAAAGGCTGGATTTCCCCAGACTTCTGTTCTCCACCAGCGGACAGCAGCGATACGTAAGCAATACGTAGGCTGCACCCGCGGATGGAAGCTACGTTCTCTCTCACCATCCAAAACGGGGACATTTCTGCTTCATCAATCTGTGTCTAATATTCCTCCTCCTCCTCCTCCTGCTCCTCCTCCTGAAACCTCACGTAATCACGCTGAACGGGCAATTTTTCTAAGGGCCACAAGGCTCACTCAGATAATTTTTCAGAACAATTTTTATAAGTTTCAATGCGCTTAAAAGCATTGGAACTTTAACTTGAACCAATTTTTCGTTACACTGGGCTGCCTCCAGGCCTAGTTACCACTTAAGCCACATTAACCAAAGCGATTAATGGGTTTCACCTGCCCTCTTGGCTGGCCATGGCCAATTTTTGGGATGTACATTAGTACTGTTGATACAGCAATTTTTGTGGGCCCTCGCCTACAGTGTAATCAAATTAATTTTTAGCCCACCTGCATTACAGCTGACGTTACCTCAGCTGTGTTGGGCAATGCAATGGGATATTTTTATGTACCGCCGGTGGGTTCCAGGGAGCCACCCATGCTGTAGGTGCACACGGAGTTTTTAATACATGTGTCCACTTCTAAAGAACCCCAGTCTGACTGGGGCATGCAGTGTGGGCCGAAGCCCACCTGTATTACGCACGACATTACTACCTCAGCTGTGTTGGGCAATGCAATGGGATATTTCTATGTACCGCCGGTGGCTTCCTGGCACCCACCCAGGCAGTGGGTCCACAGGGAGTTTAACCTACATGTGTCCACTTGTAAAGAACCCCAGTCTGACTGGGGCATGCAGTGTGGGCCGAAGCCCACCTGCATTAAGCACGACATTACTACCTCAGCTGTGTTGGGCAATGCAATGGGATATTTTTATGTACCGCCGGTGGGTTCCAGGGAGCCACCCATGCTGTAGGTGCACACGGAGTTTTTAATACATGTGTCCACTTCTAAAGAACCCCAGTCTGACTGGGGCATGCAGTGTGGGCCGAAGCCCACCTGTATTACGCACGACATTACTACCTCAGCTGTGTTGGGCAATGCAATGGGATATTTCTATGTACCGCTGGTGGCTTCCTGGCACCCACCCATGCTGTAGGTGCACACGGAGTTTTTACTACATCTGTACACTTATAAAGAACCCCAGTCAGACTGGGGAATGCAGTGTGGGCCGAAGCCCACCTGCATTAAGCACGACATTACTACCTCAGCTGTGTTGGGCAATGCAATGGGATATTTCTGTGTACCGCCGGTGGGTTCCAGGGAGCCACCCATGCTGTGGGTCGACAGGGACTTCACAATAGGGAGTTGTACCTGCCTGTGTCTATGAATTAAAAAGCCCGGTCTGACTGGGGCATGCAGACACCTTGACAGAATGAATAGTGTGTGACACATAGGTTCCCCATTGCTATGCCCACGTGTGCAGCTCCTGATGGCGGTGGCACAGGATTCTATTTCTCATTGCTTCTGTACAGCATTGTGGGCTATCGCTCCGCCACTTTTAAAGAGGGTCGCTGCCTAGCCGTGCCAACCTCTGCAGTGTGTGCCTGCGGTCCCTCGTCATGGCAGATGCAATTCTAAATAGACATGAGCGTGGTGTGGCATGAGGGCAGCTGAAGGCTGCCCAGGGACACTTTGGTGTGCGCTGTGGGGGGGAGGGGGGGCGGTTGGGCAGCATGTAACCCAGGAGAAGTGTCAGTGGAGTGTCATGCAGGCAGTGATGGTGCTTTGTTGGAGGTAGTGTGGTGCTTAGCAAAGGTATGCCATGCTAATGAGGGCTTTTCAGAAGTAAAAGTTGTTGGGAGGGGGGGGGCCCACTCTTGCCGGTATTGTGGCTTAATAGTGGGACCTGTGAACTTGAGATGCAGCCCAACATGTAGCCCCTCGCCTGCCCTATCCGTTGCTGTGTCGTTCCCATCACTTTGTTGAATTGCCCAGATTTTCACACATGAAAACCTTAGCGAGCATCGGCGAAATACAAAAATGCTCTGGTCGCCCATTGACTTCAATGGGGTTCGTTGTTCGAAACGAACCCTCGAGCATCGCGGGAAGTTCGTTCCGAATAACGAGCACCCGAACATTTTGGTGTTCGCTCATCTCTAGTTATAACCCATAGGACTGCACTTTCTGTTGTCACTTTTGCAAACTTTAACTACCGCTCTACTGTATCTTTCGAGTTGCAAATAAATAACGATTTGTACATTTTGGGTGGAAATCTTTAAATGCGAACTTAGTAAAGTATGACTGAAACATAAATGTGTTGTCCTTGTAATCTTTGATATGACAACCATCTAGAGTCCCTTTGATTAGCATATTAAACTCATTGTTGTGTAATGTCACAGTGTCACTATTTCACAGAAGCTGAACAATAAGAAAAACTTTTAGTTTCTCTTTTTTTTGCTTTAATTCATGGGTCAGGTATCTGCTCAAGCTGCACAATAGCTTAATTCAAGGCTGGCATTGGGACTGACAATGTTTTGTTACTTCCACAGCAAAATAATTGTTACTGTCTGTATTTGAAATGTGACTTAGAACAATGAGAAGAATATGTAGGTTATAATTATAATCTTATTTCAATTCAGATGTTGCTATTTATTGAGGGGGAAAGCAAGCCAAGATCATCTTGTATAGAATTAGATACAACAGTATTAGGCAAATCAGAATTACACCGAGATCATCATAAGGGGAATCTAGTGTCTCAACACAGTCAAGTAATAGAAACGGTATACTCCAAAATGTAAACATAACTGTTAATATGGAATGTACCTTCACTATCTCAACCTGTTGTCATTTATATGAATTATTAAAGTGTTTTAATTATCTCATTGGGATTAAATGTGTTTAAAGGCATCCTACATGTTAACATTGATGGTCTGTAAATGTATTCAATAAATCAAAGGCTATCAATGTTTGATTGATGGAGGTTTAACTTCAGGAGACTGGAATGAGCTGTAGTACCTGACATGGTAGATCATAGTGATGAGGCACTGTGACTATGAAAACAATGAAGTAAATAGAGCCTTCATGAGAATGCTGTGGCCCATTTACTGTGCTATTAGCTTTTTTGGCCACAAATTTTCCACAGGATTGAGTAATGGTTTTGGGGGAAAAATTAGCAAACACAGAGTTTTGTTTTTTTTAAATAATGTATTATATTTTATAAAGAATATATAACATAAAAGTGTTCATAAAACACTCATAACAGAGGCTAACCATTTTCATTTTAACACAGGATGAGAGTATTATTTGGGCAATGCATGGCTCATGATCTTTGCTCCTTGAGTACTGTTGGTTTATTTCTGAGGTGCTAGTTTCGAACGGTGTTGGTTTGTATTGCAGTCATTTAGGAATTGCAAGGTTTAATTGAATGATTTTGGCACTAGGTGGAACTGTCATTTGTGCACTGTACAGTAGTTGCTGAAGGGCCATTGCTGTTAGACTGTTAATCTATGTTAATGTATTAAAGCTGCGCAATTTTTTTTCTATGACACACAGCCTATTTTTTACTCAACTATTCATTTTTCCTTGCAAAAAGATGTAGGAGGGGAGGGATTTATTTGTATAGCGCCAACTTATTCCGCAGAGCTTTCAGGTAATTTATTTATTACCCCCTAGCAAGCTGGGTACTCATTTTACCAACCTCAGAAGGATAGAAGGCTGAGTCAACCTTGCGCTGGCTAACTGGACTATGCGGGCATTGAACCTGCAACCTTCAGGTCGTGAGCGAGAGCTTAGGACTGCATTCTGCTGCCGTAGCACTCTGCATTGCACGAGTAGGATTCCTCACATGTCTTTACTAGGGCCTCAATAGACTAGGATAAGCTGGTATTGTATCAGACATAATAGGGATCACTCCTCATCGCCCTACAGTTGAAAAAGTTTGCTTTTGGCACATTTTCAGTGGAAATCATGCTAAGCTTGAATTTTGTCTGAATACTTCATAATGAAAACCAAACATTTGGTCTTGAGGTTTTTACAAACATGTTGGTGCTGGATATATATATATATATATATATATATATATATATATATATATATATATATATATATCCAAATTAATTGCATTATATCTTTTGCTATTGCAGTATTTTTAACAATACTCATGTCCCCTAGTTCCAGCAGTGAGCTACAAGTCCCTGTGCAACCTCTTTTCCAAGGAGTTCTCTTCTGCGAGGGAAAACTGTTCTATCAGAGACTGAGCATTACTGGCAGTGAAACTTGGCCTGGAGCAATATAGGCTGTTTCTGCATCTCAGAATTTACAGAAACAACATAACTCACTGTTCTACTCTGTCTTTGTATCTCCAATTCTCTTTTAAGTAAGGCACAGAAACAGCCAGTTTAGTTTTTTTCTGTCATCCCAGTCCTTGGTTGACTCCACATTTAGATGGCTATTCCTTCTCAGCCATTAATGGTTGATATGAGCATATCTTTACAGATGTTCAACAGACAAACAAAACATACAATTAGACAAATATTCTATTTTGCTTGTTTAGCACTTTCCTTCAGATGTTTTATGTGCGTCACCTTTGAGTTCCCTAAACGATGTCATTGGGCTCACAAATTGGGAAGTCCAGGGAGTACTGGAACGGGTTGCCCAATAAGTATGAAATACAGTTCTCTGGACTCTCTGTTCCCTCATCTTTGAGCCTGATAATGTAATTTATGGGGGTCATGGGTGCCGAGAGAGTCCCTTAAATTTCCAGTTTCAGGATTATACATACTAATTTTCTTTCCTGATTAATATTTCTAAATACCTCACAAGAAAAAGTCTACACTTTTCAGTTACATTTTACAGTTTATGGTTTAAATTAGGAAATGTGACAAAAACATTTATTAAAACATTCTTTGAAGCTCTGATGTTTCCAGGAGAAATTAATTTGAAGTAGCAAGTTACAAGGTATAATATAAAAATATTGCAAAAAATATTGTAAAAACAGAAGAGCAACTGAAAATGACCATTATATCTATACGGATTACTTTGCATCCTAAATATGCTTTGAAATCTAGGCATTGTTTTATGACCGATGCATCTTGGGATACTTGAGCTATGAAGAGTCATACATGAAATAGCATGCTTAACACAAAGCTCATCTGTTTGGAATGTTCAGAGATATGTCCCCATTTGATTTCAAGGTTGTCTTTGTTTCATCAGAAGTCCAATTCCCTCTTCTCCTAAGTCTTTTTTCACAGAAAGGTGATGTGGCGGCCTTGAATTAAACTATAATTGATGAAAACGTTTGGTTCCATGGGAAGCATGTCTGCTCGTGACACAACTGGGTCATATTTAGTAAACCAGGACTGAACATCTATGTCTATGTTCTATACATTTAAACCCATTATTTTTCATACTGTGCATGAGCTGATCCTAAAGTGCCATAAACAGTTATGATATTCACATCCTAGAAGCCTCTGTTGTATTTTTTTAAATAAATAATTTAGTAACATGTATTGGTTGAGATTTGTTAATGCTTATGTACCATTCAAGTGATGCACCAGTCTCTTCCCCCAGAGCAGCGTGCACTAGGTTAATCAACAGGGTGCATGCTCTATTCATTGATCTTCCGTAGGTGAAAAACTATGTTAGGTAAGAAATGAAGTTGCTTTTCCTCACTTTTCTAAGTAAAAATCTATAATAAATGCATTATACAGCTGTAGTGTAAATACATTTATAAAGTTTTTCCTATGCTAGCCAGAAGACAGAAAAGCCTTGGGACTTGCATAGTATGGTATTTATCCTAGAATACATGTAAAAGGAAGGGTATAAAAGGGTTCAGCCTCATTTTCCTTACGGTCCTTTCACATGAGCACAACGGAATTCGCCGCTGTGGTATTCCACATCAAAATCCACAAGGCTAGCTGCAAATTTTGATGTGGAATTTGGTGTGGAATTTACTGAGCTTTGCGGTGCAAAATTCAATAAATTGCACCTGTATGAATGTACTTAAAGGGGCTTTTCGAGTTGATTTTTTTTAAACAGCAGGCAATTGTGAAAAACTAAAGAACCTATGCTCACCAGCTCTGGACCTCCACATTTCCCATTCTCCTTGCCATGCTCTGTTTACAAGCTGCAGAAGGTGATATTCTATATACAGGCTGGCTGCACCATTGAAGCCTATTAGTTGCTGCAGTGGTCTGTATTTGCCACATCCCAGACTGCAGCTTGTAAACAGAGTCAATGGGGAGAACGGGAGATGCAGTGCTGCAGCTGTAGGGGTTCGGAGACCGTGACTATATTTTCTTTTATTGCTTTTCATTATTGCCTAATAAAATCACAAAGTTGAGAGAAAAAATGTACAAAGACATAACTCACAGAAAAAGAAGCCAAATATGCATCACGTGATAATGCAGGACAGGCCCAATCACCATATCCCCTAGTAGCATGCAGAAAGCCAGATTGCAATATGAGGGAGCTAAATTTTCAGTGCAGACCAATGTGCAGCCACTCAACTCAACCCAAGATTGGGGGAGGGGTGATTGCAGGCTACATAGTCTGCACATATTGTAGTAGAAATGATGATTAGTTAGCGTGAAATGTCTATCGATTTGTATAAACTAGATGTATTACGCAGCTGTAGTGATTTTTAACTCTGTAGAGGCTAATGGCCACATAATTTTATTATGGTAATTGCTGGACAATGGCATGGTGAAAGATGTGTTCTATAACATTAGCCTAATGTAAAGCTCTAGTGCAGCCTCTCTAGGGTTAAAATTGCATAGGTCTTCAGTTGGCTGGGAATAACAGCTTGGGCATCTCACACCTTCCCCCCCCTCCTCAACTCCTAGAACAAAGGACCTCATGGTCTTACAGAGACGGATGCTAGGAGGAGGGGGGGGAGTCAGTTAGCTGGAGTCCCAATAATTATGCTCATGGACCATGTATGTAATATGTTATACACCCATAAAGGGAAGGTATTACGTGTTTTAATAAAACTGAGAGTCTAAGCATTGTACGCCCAGACCCAGTTTTAGATCCGAGACTTACATCTTGTGTCTGACTGGTTATTATAAGGCGTGTGCATGCCATACTACATAATTAGAAAGCTACAGAATACCCCAGAACCTGCTGGAGAAATTAGGTTCCAGATCAATATGAACTGATACCAAGGATGCCAGCCATAGATACGTGCATCACACCATACAGGAATACAACCCCTACTGGTAAAGCAGTGGATTGCCCTGTATCCCCACAGTGTGCCACACTGGCAGGGCTTCCCAATCTTGGGTTGAGTTGAGTTGAATGCATGCTACTAAGGAATAGGGTGATTGAGTCTGCCCTGCAGTATCAGGTGATGCATATTTGGTTTCTTTTTCTGTGAGTTATATCTTTAACGCCTAATGTTTAAAAAGAATCAACTAAAGAAACCCTTTTAATCAGAAACGACTAGTCACAGATTGCTGCTTCACGGTTAGCTTGGCTTCAATAACAGCTATGTTTATTATACATGATCATGTTTATTGTGCTCTTTTAAATATTTCATTTATGTACAATATTTCTGTACCTCCCCATGCTTACTTCCTGAAATTTAACTGCAACATGTAATAGATCAGCTTTAGAACTTGAGTATTCTAAAGACTGGGCAAAATTTTTCAAATGTTTCCACTTATTGCCATTATTCCAAACACCTATCTAAATTATCAAACTGAACTCCAGAAACAATACCTTTTTTGCTGACCTGCGCCACCACTGACTCGAGCTGGCTTTAAAATTTCCACATTGCTATTTAACCCCTTAACACCACAGGGAGTAATTGTATGTCCTGGCTGTGGGCTACTAAACGCAACAGGACGTACACTTACGCCCCGTGGATAGCACAAGATCAGAAGATCTTGATAGCCGACCTCCCGCTGCATCAGGACAGCAACCCCCGCTGTTAACCCCTTACACACAGCAATCTATGTAGATTACGGCATGTAAAGGGCTCACAGAGGAAGGGCGCTCCCTTTGTGATGTTATCGGACCTCCGTGATTACACGATGGGTTGCCATATACAGGCATCCTGCTTTGCCATTGCCTATAATAGCTATTACTAGCAATAAGGCAAATGCAGGACAGAAGTCCTGCAATAATTTATCATATTGATTATAGGTGTTATGGTACAAATCCGCTACAGGGACATAAAAAGTGCAAAAAAAGGATAACAATTGTGTAAAAAAAAAAAAAAAGAATATAAAAAAAAGCAAAAAAAACCCTTTCTGTGCTTTTCCCCCTATTAGTATAAAAAAATTAAAATCCCACATATTTGGTATCGTAGTATCCATAACAACTTGAACAACAAATTAAACACACTTTTTATCCTGCACAGCGAAAAGCGTAAAAAAAACCCTAAAAACTGAAGCAAAATGCTTTTCTTTCATTTTGCCTCCCAAAAATGCAATAAAAGTGATCAAAAAAGCTGTATGTACCCCAAAATGGTATCCATAAAAGCTACAGATTGTCGTGCAAAAAACAAGCCCTCACAGATCTCCATCCATTGAAAAATAAAAAAGTTATAGGACTTTGAATGCAGCAATTTAGAAAAATATACAATTTTTTTAAAAAAAGGATTTTTATTGCGGAAAAGTGGAAAACCTAAAAAAAAAATCTTGGCGTTGTTGTAATCGTACCGACCTGCAGAAAAAATGTATTGTGTCATTTATGCTGCATGATTAACACTGTAAAAAGCCCCTGGGGAGTGCAAAAACTACAACTCCCAAAATGCCCCATTGCTAGTTACTGATAAATGAGCATTCACAGCTGTACAAACTGTGTCGTCATTACAGAATTTGAAGGTACTGAACATGCCTGACCAGTAAAACAGTGGAGCCTACCGGCCATAATGATTGGGTTCTGATGGAGAACTAAGCAGGGGTCGGGGGGAGACCAGAGGTGAAACAATACCTCTGCAGCTTTGGAAAATAATATAACATTATATTGCTAACTGTCATGTGAAGCATAGAAAGTGCACTTTGATTCACCGGAATACCCCTTTAAACTCAGATTTAGCCCTTCAATTTCCAATTGAAGGCAAATCTTCACAAAATAGACTGCACTCAATATAGTTAGCAAACTTACAATAATTCAATGTTTTACTATTAACCCATGACACATTTATCATGATCTAGTTTCATTTGTTAAAATTTTACGAAGGAATGAAAGAAAGAAAACCTGCTGCAGTCTTCAAAAGAAGGCATGGCTTGAAGTATAAGGTACCTTTACACTAAACTATTAGTGCCAGAATTCTCACTGTAAACAGAAAATTTGGGCAATAATTGTCCTATGTATATGCGGCTACCGACAGGGTACTGAATGAGAAATTGCTCACCCGTAAGAGTCGCTTGTTTTTTAACGGAATTAAAAACCAATCAACTATTAGGCCATGTATACGGAAGCTGCTCAATATTTGAGCGACTCCTGTTTACCGAGAAAGAAGGTACGAGGCCAGAATTATCCTCGTCCACTCCACCGCAATTCACTTGAATGTCTGTCGATTTTGTATAAAACACAAGACTGATAGTTGGGCAGTTTTCCGTGGGGACGGCAGTTGTCCGTGGGAGCGGCAGTCAGGCAGTTGTCCATCGGACGGCTGTTGAGCACTTATGCAGTTGTTCCATATAAGTTACCCATAGCTGCATAGCAATGTCTTAAAATAACAAATTTAATGTTGAAGTCAGAAGACTGTGCAGACTATTATTTGCAAATTTGTAGCAGGAAGTAAAAACAATAGAAATGTTGATCATTATTAGAGATGAGCGAGCACCAAAATGCTCGGGTGCTCGTTACTCGGGACGAAATTTTCGCGATGCTCGAGGGTTCGTTTCCAGTAACGAACCCTATTGAAGTCAATGGGCGACCCGAGCATTTTTGTATATCGCCGATGCTCGCTAAGGTTTCCATTTGTGAAAATCTGGGCAATTCAAGAAAGTGATGGGAACGACACAGCAACGGATAGGGCAGGCGAGGGGCTACATGTTGGGCTGCATCTCAAGTTCCCAGGTCCCACTATTAAGCCACAATAGCGGCAAGAGTGGGACCCCCCCCCTCCCAACAATTTTTACTTCTGAAAAGCCCTCATTAGCAATGCATACCTTAGCTAAGCACCACACTACCTCCAACAAAGCACAATCACTGCCTGCATGACACTCCGCTGCCACTTCTCCTGGGTTACATGCTGCCAAACCCCCCCCGCACGACCCAGTGTCCACAGCGCACACCAAAGTGTCCCTGCCCAGCCTTCAGCTGCCCTCATGCTACACCACCCTCATGTCTATTTATAAGTGCATCTGCCATGAGGAGGAACCGCAGGCACACACTGCAGTGGGTTGGCACGGCTAGGCAGCGACCCTCTTTAAAAGGGGCGGGGCGATAGCCCACAATGCTGTACAGAAGCAATGAGAAATCCAATCCTGTGCCACCTCCATCAGGAGCTGCAAACGAGGGCATAGCAATGGGGAACCTATGTGCCACACACTATTCATTCTGTCAAGGTGTCTGCATGCCCCAGTCAGACCGCGGTTTTTTATAAATAGTCACAGGCAGGTACAACTCCGCAATGGGAATTCCGTGTGCACCCACAGCATGGGTGGCTCCCTGGAACCCACCGGCTGTACATAAATGTATCCCATTGCAGTGCCCAGGACAGCAGATCTAACGTCAGATTAAATGCTGGTGGGCTTCGGCTTACACTGCATGCCTCAACCTGACCGGGGTTTTTAATTCATAGACACAGGCAGGTACAACTCCCTATTGTGAAGTCCCTGTGGACCGACAGCATGGGTGGGTGCCAGGAAGCCACCGGCGGTACATAAATATATCCCATTGCAGTGCCCAGCACAGCTAATGTAACGTCAGCTTTAATGCAGGTGGACAAAAAATTTATTGGATTACACTATAGGCGAGGGCCCCAAAAAATTGGTGTACCAACAGTACTAATGTACGTCAGAAAAATTGCCCATGCCCAACCAAGAGGGCAGGTGAAACCCATTAATCGCTTTGGTTAATGTGGCTTAATTTGTAACTAGGCCTGGAGTCAGCACAGTTTAAATAAAAATTGGTTCAGGCGCAAGTTTCAACGCTTTAATGAGCATTGAAACGTATAAAAATTGTTTACAAAAATTATATGACTGAGCCTTGTGGGCCTAAGAAAAATTGCACGTTCGGCGTGATTATGTGAGGTTTCAGGAGGAGGAGCAGGAGGAGGAGGATGAATATTATACACAGATTGATGAAGCTAAAAGGTCCACGTTTTTGATGGTGATAGAGAACAATGCTTCCATCCGCGGGTGCAGCCTACGTATTGTTTAGGTATCGCTGCTGTCCGCTGGTGGAGAAGAGAAGTCTGGGGAAATCCAGGCTTTGTTCATCTTGATGAGTGTAAGCCTGTCGGCACTGTCGGTTGACAGGCGGTTACGCTTATCAGTGATGATTCCCCCAGCCGCACTAAACACCCTCTCTGACAAGACGCTAGCCGCAGGACAAGCAAGCACCTCCAGGGCATACAGCGCGAGTTCAGGCCACGTGTCCAGCTTCGACACCCAGTAGTTGTAGGGGGCAGAGGCGTCACGGAGGACGGTCGTGCGATCGGCTACGTACTCCCTCACCATCCTTTTACAGTGCTCCCGCCGACTCAGCCTTGACTGGGGAGCGGTGACACAGTCTTGCTGGGGAGCCAGAAAGCTGTGAAAGGCCTTAGAGAGTGTTCCCCTGCCTGCGCTGTACATGCTGCCTGATCTCCACGCCTCCCCTGCTACCTGGCCCTCAGAACTGCGCCTTCGGCCACTAGCGCTGTCGGATGGGAATTTTACCATCAGTTTGTCCGCCAGGGTCCTGTGGTATAGCATCACTCTCGAACCCCTTTCCTCTTCGGGTATGAGAGTGGAAAGGTTCTCCTTATACCGTGGGTCGAGCAGTGTGTACACCCAGTAATCCGTAGTGGCCAGAATGTGTGTAACGCGAGGGTCACGAGAAAGGCATCCTAACATGAAGTCAGCCATGTGTGCCAGGGTACCTGTACGCAACACATGGCTGTCCTCACTAGGAAGATCACTTTCAGGATCCTACTCCTCAGGCCATACACGCTGAAAGGATGACAGGCAAGCAGCATGGGTACCCTCAGCAGTTGGCCAAGCTGTCTCTTCCCCCCCTCCTCCTCATCCTCCTCATGCTCCTCCTCCTCCTCCTCAATGCGCTGAGATATAGACAGGAGGGTGCTCTGACTATCCAGCGACATACTGTCTTCCCCCGCCTCTGTTTCCGAGCGCAAAGCGTCTGCCTTTATGCTTTGCAGGGAACTTCTCAAGAGGCATAGCAGAGGAATGGTGATGCTAATGATTGCAGCATCGCCGCTCACCATCTGGGTAGACTCCTCAAAGTTTCCAAGGACCTGGCAGACGTCTGCCAACCAGGCCCACTCTTCTGTAAAGAATTGAGGAGGCTGACTCCCACGGCGCCGCCCATGTTGGAGTTGGTATTCCACTATAGCTCTACGCTGCTCATAGAGCCTGGCCAACATGTGGAGCATAGAGTTCCACCGTGTGGGCACGTCGCACAGCAGTCGGTGCACTGGCAGATGAAACCGATGTTGCAGGCTGCGCAGGGTGGCAGCGTCCGTGTGGGACTAGCGGAAATGTGCGCAGAGCCGGCGCACCTTTCCGAGCAGGTCAGACAAGCGTGGGTAGCTTTTCAGAAAGCGCTGAACCACCAAATTAAAGACGTGGGCCAGGCATGGCACGTGCGTGAGGCTGCCGAGCTGCAGAGCCGCCACCAGGTTACGGCCGTTGTCACAAACGACAATGCCCGGTTGGAGGCTCAGCGGCGTAAGCCAGCGGTCGGTCTGCTCTGTCAGACCCTGCAGCAGTTCGTGGGCCATGTGCCTCTTCTCTCCTAAGCTGAGTAGTTTCAGCACGGGCTGCTGACGCTTGCCCACCGCTGTGCTGCCGTGCCGCGCGACACCGACTGCTGGCGATGTGCTGCTGCTGACACATCTTGATTGTGAGACAGAGGTTGCGTAGGAGGAGGAGGAGGAGGAGGGTGGTTTAGTGGAGGAAGCATACACCGCCGCAGATACCACCACCGAGCTGGGGCCCGCAATTCTGGGGGTGGGTAGGACGTGAGCGGTCCCAGGCTCTGACTCTGTCCCAGCCTCCACTAAATTCACCCAATGTGCCGTCAGGGAGATATAGTGGCCCTGCCCGCCTGTGCTTGTCCACGTGTCCGTTGTTAAGTGGACCTTGGCAGTAACCGCGTTGGTGAGGGCGCGTACAATGTTGCGGGAGACGTGGTCGTGCAGGGCTGGGACGGCACATTGGGAAAAGTAGTGGCGACTGGGAACTGAGTAGCGCGGGGCCGCCGCCGCCATCATACCTTTGAAAGCCTCCGTTTCCACAACCCTATACGGCAGCATCTCCAGGCTGATCAATTTGCTTATGTGCACGTTTAACGCTTGAGCGTGCGGGTGCGTGGCGACGTACCTGCGCTTGCGCTCCAACACTTGCGCTAGCAACGACCGGACGGTGCGCTGAGAGACATTGGTGGATGGGGCCGAGGACAGCGGAGGTGAGGGTGTGGGTGCAGGCCAGGAGACGGTAGTGCCTGTGTCCTGAGAGGGGGGTTGGATCTCAGTGGCAGGTTGGGGCACAGGGGGAGAGGCAGTGGTGCAAACCGGAGGCGGTGAACGGCCTTCGTCCCACCTTGTGGGGTGCTTGACCATCATATGTCTGTGCATGCTGGTAGTGGTGGCTCCCCGGCTGATCTTATCGTGACCGATGCCCAACCTTTGGAAAGTTCCCGGGGTCTGGGGGATGAGGCTGGGGACTTCCGGCAACTGTCTCAAGACCTTTCAGTGGGTGAGGAGGACGATGACGATGAGGCACAGTTGTCTATCAGTGAGGTAGTAGTAAGGGCAGTAAGTCCGAGGGAGGAGCGCACAGACGATTCGGAGGAAGAGCAGGAGGACGATGAGGTGACTGACCCCACCTGGTTTGCTAAGCCTACTGAGGACAGGTCTTCAGAGGGGGAAGCAAGTGCAGCAGCAGGGCAGGTTGGAAGAACCAGTGCGGTGGCCAGGGGTAGAGGCAGGGCCAGACCGAATAATCCACCAACTGTTTCCCAAAGCGCCCCCTCGCGCCATGCCACCCTGCAGAGGCCGAGGTGCTCAAAGGTCTGGCAGCTTTTCACTGAGAGTGAAGACGACCGACGAACAGTGGTGTGCAACCTTTGTCGCGCCAAGATCAGGCGGGGAACCATCACCACCAGCCTCACCACTACCAGCATGCGCAGACATATGATGGTCAAGCACCCCACAAGGTGGGACGAAGGCCGTTCACCGCCTCCGGTTTGCACCACTGCCTCTCCCCCTGTGCCCCAACCTGCCACTGAGATCCAACCCCCCTCTCAGGACACAGGCACTACCGTCTCCTGGCCTGCACCCACACCCTCACCTCCACTGTCCTCAACCCCATCCACCAATGTCTCTCAGCGCAGCGTCCAGCCGTTGCTAGCGCAAGTGTTGGAGCGCAAGCGCAGGTACGCCGCCACGCACCTGCACGCTCAAGCGTTAAACGTGCACATAGCCAAATTGATCAGCCTGGAGATGCTGCCGTATAGGCTTGTGGAAACGGAGGCTTTCAAAAGCATGATGGTGGCGGCGGCCCCGTGCTACTCGGTTCCCAGTCGCCACTACTTTTCCCGATGTGCCGTCCCAGCCCTGCACGACCACGTCTCCCACAACATTGTACGCGCCCTCACCAACGCGGTTACTGCCAAGGTCCACTTAACAACAGACACGTGGACAAGCACAGGCGGGCAGGGCCACTATATCTCCCTGACGGCACATTGGGTGAATTTAGTGGAGGCTGGGACAGAGTCAGAGCCTGGGACCGCTCACGTCCTACCCACTCCCAGAATTGCAGGCCCCAGCTCGGTGGTGGTATTTGCGGCGGTGTATGCTACCTCCACTAAACCACCCTCCTCCTCCTATGCAACCTCTGTCTCGCAACCAAGATGTGTCAGCAGCAGCACGTCGCCAGCAGTCGGTGTCACGCGGTGTGGCAGCACAGCGGTGGGCAAGCGTCAGCAGGCCGTGCTGAAACTACTCAGCTTAGGAGAGAAGAGGCACATGGCCCACGAACTGCTGCAGGGTCTGACAGAGCTGACCGACCGCTGGCTTGCGCCACTGAGCCTCCAACCGGGCATGGTCGTGTGTGACAACGGCCGTAACCTGGTGGCGACTCTGCAGCTCGGCAGCCTCACGCACGTGCCATGCCTGGCCCACGTCTTTAATTTGGTGGTTCAGCGCTTTCTGAAAAGCTACCCACGCTTGTCAAACCTGCTCGTTAAGGTGCGCCGGCACTGCGCACATTTCCGCAAGTCCCACACGGACGCTGCCACCCTGCGCACCCTGCAACATCGGTTTCATCTGCCAGTGCACCGACTGCTGTGCGACGTGCCCACACGGTGGAACTCTATGCTCCACATGTTGGCCAGGCTCTATGAGCAGCGTAGAGCTATAGTGGAATACCAACTCCAACATGGGCGGCGCCGTGGGAGTCAGCCTCCTCAATTCTTTACAGAAGAGTGGGCCTGGTTGGCAGACATCTGCCAGGTCCTTGGAAACTTTGAGGAGTCTACCCAGATGGTGAGCGGCGATGCTGCAATCATTAGCGTCACCATTCCTCTGCTATGCCTCTTGAGAAGTTCCCTGCAAAGAATAAAGGCAGACGCTTTGCGCTCGGAAACGGAGGCAGGGGAAGACAGTTTGTCGCTGGATAGTCAGAGCACCCTCCTGTCTATATCTCAGCGTGTTGAGGAGGAGGAGGAGGTGGAGGAGCATGAGGAGGAGGGGGAAGAGACAGCTTGGCCCACTACTGAGGGTACCCATGCTGCTGCCTGTCATCCTTTCAGCGTGTATGGCCGGAGGAGGAGGAGGAGGATCCTGAAAGTGATCTTCCTAGTGAGGACAGCCATGTGTTGCGTACAGGTACCCTGGCACACATGGCTGACTTCATGTTAGGATGCCTTTCTCGTGAACCTCGCGTTACACGCATTCTGGCCACTACGGATTACTGGGTGTACACACTGCTCGACCCACGGTATAAGGAGAACCTTTCCACTCTCATACCCGAAGAGGAAAGGGGTTCAAGAGTGATGCTATACCACAGGACCCTGGCGGACAAGCTGATGGTAAAATTCCCATCCGACAGCGCTAGTGGCAGAAGGCGCACTTCCGAGGGCCAGGTAGCAGGGGAGGCGCGGAGATCAGGCAGCATGTACAGCACAGGCAGGGGAACACTCTCTAAGGCCTTTGACAGCTTTCTGGCTGCCCAGCAAGACTGTGTCACCGCTCCCCAGTCAAGGCTGAGTCGGCGGGAGCACTGTAAAAGGATGGTGAGGGAGTACGTAGCCGATCGCACGACCGTCCTCCGTGACGCCTCTGCCCCCTACAACTACTGGGTGTCGAAGCTGGACACGTGGCCTGAACTCGCGCTGTATGCCCTGGAGGTGCTTGCTTGTCCTGCGGCTAGCGTCTTGTCAGAGAGGGTGTTTAGTGCGGCTGGGGGAATCATCACTGATAAGCGTACCCGCCTGTCAACCGACAGTGCCGACAGGCTTACACTCATCAAGATGAACAAAGCCTGGATTACCCCAGACTTTTCTTCTCCACCAGCGGACAGCAGCGATACCTAAACAATACGTAAGCTGCACCCGTGGATGGAAGCATCGTTCTCTATCACCATCAAAAACGTGGACCTTTTAGCCTCATCAATCTGTGTATTATATTCCTCCTCCTCCTCCTGCTCCTCCTCCTGAAACCTCACGTAATCACGCCGAACGTGCAATTTTTCTTAGGCCCACAAGGCTCAGTCATATAATTTTTGTAAACAATTTTTATACGTTTCAATGCTCATTAAAGCATTGAAACTTGCTCCTGAACCAATTTTTATTTAAACTGGGCTGCCTCCAGACCTAGTTACAAATTAAGCCACATTAACCAAAGCGATTAATGGGTTTCACCTGCCCTCTTGGTTGGGCATGGGCAATTTTTCTGAGGTAGATTAGTACTGTTGGTACGCCAATTTTTTGGGGCCCTCGCCTACAGTGTAATCCAATTAATTTTTTGCCCACCTGCATTAAAGCTGACGTTACATCACCTGTGCTGGGCACTGCAATGGGATATATTTATGTACCGCCGGTGGGTTCCAGGGAGCCACCCATGCTGTCGGTCCACACGGAGTTGTAACTGCATGTGTCCACTTCTAAAGAACCCCAGTCTGACTGGGGCATGTAATGTGGGCCGAAGCCCACCTGCATTTAACATGACATTACCTCAGCTGTGATGGGCAATGCAATGGGATATATTTATGTACCGCCGGTGGCTTCCTGGCACCCACCCATGCTGTCGGTCCACACGGAGTTGTAACTGCATGTGTCCACTTCTAAAGAACCCCACCCAGTCTGACTGGGGCATGCAGTGTGGGCCGAAGCCCACCTGCATTAAACATGACATTACCTCAGCTGTGCTGGGCACTGCAATGGGATATATTTATGTACCGCCGGTGGGTTCCAGGGAGCCACCCATGCTGCCGGTCCACACGAAGTTGTAACTGCATGTGTCCACTTCTAAAGAACCCCAGTCTGACTGGGGCATGCAGTGTGGGCCGAAGCCCACCTGCATTTAACATGACATTACCTCAGCTGTGATGGGCAATGCAATGGGATATATTTACGTACCGCCGGTGGCTTCCTGGCACCCACCCATGCTGTCGGTCCACACGGAGTTGTAACTGCATGTGTCTACTTATAAAGAACCCCAGTCTGACTGGGGCATGCAGTGTGGGCCAAAGCCCACCTGCATTTAACATGACAGTACCTCAGCTGTGCTGGGCACTGCAATGGGATATATTTATGTACCGCCGGTGGGTTCCAGGGAGCCACCCATGCTGTCGGTCCACACGGAGTTGTAACTGCATGTGTCCACTTCTAAAGAACCCCAGTCTGACTGGGGCATGCAGTGTGGGCCGAAGGCCACCTGCATTTAACATGACATTACCTCAGCTGTGATGGGCAATGCAATGGGATATATTTATGTACCGCCGGTGGCTTCCTGGCACCCACCCATGCTGTCGGTCCACACGGAGTTGTAACTGCATGTGTCTACTTATAAAGAAGCCCAGTCTGACTGGGGCATGCAGTGTGGGCCAAAGCCCACCTGCATTTAACATGACAGTACCTCAGCTGTGCTGGGCACTGCAATGGGATATATTTATGTACCGCCGGTGGGTTCCAGGGAGCCACCCATGCTGTCGGTCCACACGGAGTTGTAACTGCATGTGTCCACTTCTAAAGAACCCCAGTCTGACTGGGGCATGTAATGTGGGCCGAAGCCCACCTGCATTTAGCATGACATTACCTCAGCTGTGATGGGCAATGCAATGGGATATATTTATGTACCGCCGGTGGCTTCCTGGCACCCACCCATGCTGTCGGTCCACACGGAGTTGTAACTGCATGTGTCCACTTCTAAAGAACCCCACCCAGTCTGACTGGGGCATGCAGTGTGGGCCGAAGCCCACCTGCATTAAACATGACATTACCTCAGCTGTGCTGGGCACTGCAATGGGATATATTTATGTACCGCCGGTGGGTTCCAGGGAGCCACCCATGCTGCCGGTCCACACGAAGTTGTAACTGCATGTGTCCACTTCTAAAGAACCCCAATCTGACTGGGGCATGCAGTGTGGGCCGAAGCCCACCTGCATTTAACATGACATTACCTCAGCTGTGATGGGCAATGCAATGGGATATATTTACGTACCGCCGGTGGCTTCCTGGCACCCACCCATGCTGTCGGTCCACACGGAGTTGTAACTGCATGTGTCTACTTATAAAGAACCCCAGTCTGACTGGGGCATGCAGTGTGGGCCAAAGCCCACCTGCATTTAACATGACAGTACCTCAGCTGTGCTGGGCACTGCAATGGGATATATTTATGTACCGCCGGTGGGTTCCAGGGAGCCACCCATGCTGTCGGTCCACACGGAGTTGTAACTGCATGTGTCCACTTCTAAAGAACCCCAGTCTGACTGGGGCATGTAGTGTGGGCCGAAGCCCACCTGCATTTAACATGACATTACCTCAGCTGTGATGGGCAATGCAATGGGATATATTTATGTACCGCCGGTGGCTTCCTGGCACCCACCCATGCTGTCGGTCCACACGGAGTTGTAACTGCATGTGTCTACTTCTAAAGAACCCCAGTCTGACTGGGGCATGCAGTGTGGGCCGAAGCCCACCTGCATTTAATCTGACGTTAGCTCTGCTGTCCAGGGCACTGCAATGGGATACATTTATGTACAGCCGGTGGGTTCCAGGGAGCCACCCATGCTGTGGGTGCACACGGAATTCCCATTGCGGAGTTGTACCAGCCTGTGACTATTTATAAAAAACCGTGGTCTGACTGGGGCATGCAGACACCTTGACAGAATGAATAGTGTGTGGCACATAGGTCCCCCATTGCTATGCACATGTGTGCAGCTCCAGATGGAGGTGGCACAGGATTGGATTTCTCATTGCTACTGTACAGCATTGTGGGCTATCGCCCCGCCCCTTTTAAAGAGGGTCGCTGCTTAGCCGTACCAACCCTCTGCAGTGTGTGCCTGCGGTTCCTCCTCATGGCAGACGCACTTATAAATAGACATGAGGGTGGTGTGGCATGAGGGCAGCTGAAGGCTGCACAGGGACAATTTGGTGTGTGCTGTGGACACTGGGTCGTGCAGGGGGGGGGGGGTTGGGCAGCATGTAACCCAGGAGAAGTGGCAGCGGAGTGTCATGCAGGCAGTGATTGTGCTTTGTTGGAGGTAGTGTGGTGCTTAGCTAAGTTATGCATTGCTAATGAGGGCTTTTCAGAAGTAAAAATTGTTGGGAGGGGGGGGTGGCCCACTCTTGCCGCTATTGTGGCTTAATAGTGGGACCTGGGAACTTGAGATGCAGCCCAACATGTAGCCCCTCGCCTGCCCTATCCGTTTCTGTGTCGTTCCCATCACTTTCTTGAATTGCCCAGATTTTCACAAATGGATACCTTAGCGAGCATCGGCGATATACAAAAATGCTCGGGTCGCCCATTGACTTCAATAGGGTTCGTTACTCGAAACGAACCCTCGAGCATTGCGAAAATTTCGTCCCGAGTAACGAGCACCCGAGCATTTTGGTGCTCGCTCATCTCTAGTCAGTACCCAAGAACAATGGAGGTTTAGTAAGCTGTCTTAAGCTCCTTTTAAACACAACAATTATTGCTCAAAATTCGTTCAAACAGCTGAAAATGAGCGATAATCGTTACATGTAAACGCAGGCATCATGCAGTTTTCGTTTGAACAATGATTTTAAGGTTAGCTTAAAAATGAATTGTTAAGTCACTGAGAGATAAAGCAAACACATTTATCTTTCAATAGACTACATGCTATTCTCTCCATGGCATGTTTACCCTAGCCAGGACAATACAATCTTTCCCGTCAGCCGCCAGAAGAACAAAGCAGTTGTTTGCACAGCTGGCATGTGTTTAAACAAATGCTAGGCTCTGCAAACAACCCAAGCAGGTCCTTTTACAGGCAAATGAAGATGATAAAGTGTAAATGGTCATTAACATTTAAATCTTTCAATCTTCCAGTTGTTTAAATGAGTATCTTTGCATGTAAAAGGGCCTTAAGTCCTTTGGCATAGCATCCATGATTAACTAATTAGGCCCCTAACGTTGTGCACATCTAGTATGTGGGGAGAGGCTGTGCTTACAGTTCCGTTGTACAGGAATCAATGCTACAACTGTCTCAGGCTAATCTAAGGGTTAGGAGCTCTCCTTGGTCTGTTGTAAGCCGAATGCCTCACCCGGTTGCGGGCGTAACATGGACACTCTCCTTCTTTTGACTCCAGGCAGTAGGTAATCTCTAATTACTCTGTCTTGTACCCACTGTTTTTTACAAGCAACTCCTTCTGCGTCTTCTCTTTCTTTGTTGCTGCTCTCTGCAGTCTCTTGTCCGCTTCGACAAAACTGCCGTGGTAGCACTGCAGCACCCTTCACTTTCCCATGGCACGGCAAGAAATTGCTGCCAATCCACAAGCATCCACTGATCATGCTCAGTTCTATATTGCCAACACAGTACAATTTTTGGCGTGATTTCCAGTTTGTTCCTATGGCAACATTTTAACCCCTTTAGGGGGAGCGCTTTACATTAGGCTAGATAGTTATTTAATCATTATAGAGCACAAAAAAAATGCTATTTTTGAATATAATCAAAACTTTCTAGTAATCTAGAGAAGACACACTACGTGCCATTTAAGAGGTTGTATTCATTTTTTCAGCACAAAATCATTTTAAGTAAATTGATTTGCACTTTTGCTGGTTATCACAAGTTGTCTCAAACTGCAGTGACAGTTTAACTTTTCACTTGTCTCAGCAAATCCAGAGATAAGCCATGTGAAATGACATGGGCGTCTGGTTAAGAAATATATACTCAGACAGATGCCATACATCAGCCATCTGTTGGCCATAAGCTCCAACTAAAAAGTATATGTTTTTTTACTGGATGGCTATAAGAGAGATCTCTGACAGATGGCATTCGTTGACAATTCTTCGGCCGCCGACTCCTATGATAAAGTGCACATGTTTAAAGTATACTTTTTTTTTTACTAAAAAATATTGGTAATATAAACAATATATCATGTTTACACATGAGTTTATCAAATTTGCATCCTGAGAAATCGGAGTCCTTACCAAAATTTAGCAGTCCATAACTGCTGCATTAATTCAGTTTATAATGCTGCTTCAGACAGATGATAACCAGTGAGATCTTAGAGTCTGAGACTAATTGTTGTCACAGAGAATACTGAGAGAACTTAAAGGGGTGGTCTCGCGAAACAAAGTGGGGTTATACACTTCCGTATGGCCATATTAATGCACTTTGTAATATACATCGTGCATTAAATATGAGCCATACAGAAGTTATTCCACTTACCTGCTCCGTTGCTAGCGTCCTCGTCTCCATGGTTCCGTCTAAATTCGCCGGCAGCTTGCTTTTTTAGACGCACTTGCGTAGTCCGGTCTTCTCCATTCAGCACGAGCCGCTTCAGTGTGCTCCCCGCTACAGCTCTTCTGCGCATGCGCAGATGAGCTGTCACTGCTCGGGAGCGCGCTGGAGCGGCCATTCTGTACCTTCCTCTGTTAGAGGAAGGTGCAGAGCTGCCGAGCTGTCCGGAGAAGCCGCCCAGCTGTCCCGCCGTCCAGCTGTCCTGGTAAGTGATGGGCCGGGGGGGCTGCCGCTGCGATGGGGGGGGGCTGTCGCTGCGCCGGGGGAACTAGCGCTGGGCCGGGGGGGGCTGTCGCTGCGCCGGGGGAACTAGCGCTGGGCCGGGGGGGGCTGTCGCTGCGCCGGGGGAACTAGCGCTGGGCCGGGGGGGCTGTCGCTGCGCCGGGCTGCGCCGGGGGGGGGCTGCCGCTGCGATGGGGGGGGCTGTCGCTGCGCCGGGGGAACTAGCGCTGGGCCGGGGGGGCTGTCGCTGCGCCGGGCTGCGCCGGGGGGGGGGGGCTGCCGCTGCGATGGGGGGGGCTGTCGCTGCGCCGGGGGAACTAGCGCTGGGCCGGGGGGGGGCTGTCGCTAGGCCGGGGGGCTGCCGCTGTGATGGGGGGGGCTGTCGCTGCGCCGGGGGGACTAGCGCTGGGCCGGGGGGGCTGTCGCTGGGCCGGGGGGGCTGCCGCTGCGCCGGGGGTACTAGCGCTGGGCCGGGGGGGCTGTCGCTAGGCCGGGGGGGCTGCCGCTGTGATGGGGGGGCTGTCGCTGCGCCGGGGGAACTAGCGCTGGGCCAGGGGGGGCTGTCGCTGGGCCGGGGGTGCTGCCGCTGCGCCGGGGGAACTAGCGCTGGGTCGGGGGGGGCTGTCGCTAGGCCGGGGGGGCTGCCGCTGTGATGGGGGGAACTAGCGCTGGGTGGGGGTGGCTGTCGCTGGGCCGGGGGGGGCTGTCGCTGTGATGGGGGAACTAGCGCTGGGCCGGGGGGGGGCTGTCGCTGGGCCGGGGGGGCTGCCGCTGTGATGGGGGGGGGGGGCTGCGCCGGTTACCTTCTGCCTGGCGGTGGGTGACAGGTCGGCCGTGTTCACTCCAGGGGTCCGGTCGGCGGCTGCGGGGCGTCTGGTTGCCATGGAGACACAGCTGGTAGCGTCTCGGGAGCGCGCACGTCGGGCTACAGCAAGCGATGCGAAAAGAGCTGGCGGCCATCTTGGGAAAAAGTTTTATAAGTTGCTGAAACGCTGGAACGGTAAGTAGAAACCAACTAGGAAAGTAATTTACAGGGGTAATTAGTAATGTATGTTTAATTAGGGGGACTGGGCAAAAAAAAAATTCACTGCTTCCTCGAGACATCTCCTTTAAGGAATGCCAGGATAAACAAAAGGTTTCTGACCAATTGCTGTTGGCAGTTGCGCAATTTGCATATAATCTACCTCAAAGGGCTCCTACAAAAAGGTTGTTCTACACTTTAAGTGAAATATATTTACAAAAGCACTTATTTGTTACAGTGAGTTAATTTTTCACATAAAAAGGATCGGTCTTTATAAGGGCTTGGTCAGATGAGCGGTGTTTCCTCACTGCTACATCAGCGAGAAAACAGTGCTGCTATAGGAACCAAAAGGTTCCCATGGAAGCGCTCACATGGATGCTTTTTAGAAACACAGAATCTGTGCTTCTAACAAAGAAAGGACAGCGAGTGAACTCGCTTGTCAGCTCCATGGTGTGCCGAGGTGCAGCGTTTTTTCCATAGGCTCCTATGGGAGCTGTCAATGCACGCAGCCCGCACCACAGATCGTGTGAGGGGGCTGCTTCATGGAGCTAGAAGCAGCCTGTTCACGCGTTCTTTTCAGGAAAGATAGCAGTGAGTAAACAACGCCCTAAGGCCGCCTGCACACGAGCGTTCCGGATTCCGCTAGCGGATTTTCACGCGCGTATGGTACCTAAATGTGCTTGCAGATAGGTGCGGATGCGTTAAAAATCACGCGCGGATATACGCGGATGTGTTGCGGAAAAAAACGCGCAGAAAAACCAGCAGACACCCCTTATTGTAAACCCAACCCCTCGAGAACTGCCCATTCCTTGGAAAACAGCTTAAAAACCAACACCCAGACTCCGTTTTGTCCCTCTTGCTTGTGCGAGCACCGTTAAATTATTCTGGCAACATGCTTTCACCCGGTGAGCAGATGTCTTTGTGGGCATGGTTGATCCATGTAACTTTTTTCGGGCGCTTCTCCAGCGTGACTTTATTTCAGTCACTGCAAAAAAATTCACAAGAGGAATTCATTACTACAGATTTTGCATTCTTACATCCTGCATTGGCAAGAAATACTACCTATCTCCCTCTACAAATTTGCCTGTGAAGCTCTGCTGTGTGTTGGGACGCCTCCTACCATGCCTACTTCCTGTAGTCATAGCAACCAGTGACTCCATCTGCAGCTGCACTGCGGATGTACTGCGTGAAAAAACGCACCCATTCACTTGTATTGGAGGCTTCACGCGCAGAATCCGACCCAAATTAGAACAGGTCGCAGATTTTTTCACACGCATGAAAAAACGCGATACAAATCCGTCCGTCTGGGGACAACTGCGGATCCTCATAGGAGTATATTGGCTGCGGTCTGGGGCAGATAGGCCGCCTGCACACGAGCGGAAATCCCGCCGCGGGATTTCCCGCGGGATTTCCGCCGCTGAAAGTCTGCATAGGAGTGCATTAAAATACGCACTCCTATGCAGACGGCCGCGGTTTGGCCGCGCGAAATTTCGCGCGGCAAACAAACCACGGCATGTCCTAATTTTCTGCGGGGCACGCACCCACCCGGCCGCCGGCTCCGGTCTGCGCATGCGCCGGCTGCGCGGCAGCCGGCACATGAAAGAGCCGGGGCCGCCAGGCGCGGGTGAGTACGCGCTCGTCCCTGCAGGCGCTTGGGTCGGATCGCGCGGCGAGAATTCTCGCTGCCGGATCCGACCCGCTCGTCTGCAGGCGGCCATAATGTGCCTAAAATAACGCGCTGGAAATTCCGTTCGTGTGCAGGCACCCTAAGAGTGGAAACATCACATACATACAAATGTTGTTCTTTACAACAGTGAATTATGTCTTTTTTAAGCCATTAAGTCCATGAATTATATGTTTTATATTATCTTTTGATTTTTTTAAATCAAAATGGTGAAAAAACAGTAAAGTTTCTTTTCCATGTACTTTATACATTAAACTGCAGTAATCATTACATTTTTGAATATAGTTGACATTTCTAGAAAAGATATTATCATTATGTGATGTCACCAACAATGTGATTGCAAAAATGATGAATAGTCATTTCAGAAAATAACTTCTTTTTTGTGCCATGATTTCTGAAAGAAGAACAATTTATTTATCTGCCTGACAGAACACCCCACTTTGTTAGATTTAACACAATGGAGGGGCGGAGCCTGGACGCCGAGCGTGATGGCTGCTTGAGAGAAGCGCGCCTCTGATCAAGCACCCACGCTGGCCCCAAACAGCTTCTATCAGACGGAATAATGGGCAAGCTGACAAGAGAGAAGAACGCTGACCTGCAGGGAACACCTCGGGCGGTTAAAAGGCAAGTGGATATGCAGCGCTTCTTTAGAGAAAGACCGGCCCGGTCCCCGCGCCCCCCCTCTAAGATGGCGCCGGCAAGGGAACTCATTGCTGCTCCCAGCAAGGGGGAAGAGGAGGAGACATGTTCCGAGGATGAAGGTGAAGAGATTATCTCCAAATCCTTCATGAGGGATTTAATTACACATGCCCTGCGTCCCATAAGCGCTGATCTTGCTGAGATTAAGAGTGACCTGAGACAAATGGGACACAGGGTAGAAGAGCTGGAGACTGCAGTGTCGGCCACTACTTCCCACTCCCTACAGCTAGAGCGGGCCTTAAAGGAGCAGCACACCTATCTTAACAGGACCCTCCTAATGCAGGAGGATCTTGAAAATAGGAACCGCCGCAATAATGTGCGCATCAAGGGGCTGTCTGAATCCCACACCGCTGAGAATCTACAGAAGGTCGCTAAAGAAATCTTCGCCTCACTTTTGGGGACTGACAGAGCCAGCTCTATCTGTGTCGAAAGGATCCACAGAGCACTTAGACCTCCGCCGAGTGAGGCTGAGCCGCCCCGCGATGTCATCTGCAAGGTGCTCTCCTTTTCCGACGCGGCCGCCATTTTGAGAGCCGCAAGATCCAACAGAGAGGTACACTTCGCCGAATCCTCAATACAAATTTATCAGGACCTTGCCCCCTCAACCTTGGCGAAGCGCCGTGCTCTCCGCCCACTCCTGGAAACGCTCAAATCCATGGACATAAAATACTCGTGGCTCTTCCCGTTTGGGTTGAGTTGCTCCCACAAGGGCAGGAGAATTAACGTCCGCACTAACGAGGACTTGCAAAATCTGTGGAAAACCCTGGAGATTGATCCAATTGAGTTGCCTAACTGGCAGCCCCTACCGGACCCTCCCCAATTCCACCAGCTGGAGGTCCCTGAGGCATGGCTGGTCGCAGGTAGCTCTAAATCCCCAAGAGGGGGAAAGAAAAAGAAGCCAAAAGATGATGCGACCTGATTGCCCACTGAAGAGCATCTTGAATCTCCTATAGATTTACGAACTCATCTAACAATCGGTCGATTAAGGTTACCAGTGCCTTGTTCTTTGTTTCTTGTTCTTCTTTATTCCTCCTCTTGTCTCGGCTAGGAACACCGCAGCAAAAGAACTGGCGTGTTATCGTTTTGACTCTCGACTCAAGAGCAATATATCGGATGGTGTTCCACGAGAGAAATGAGACGTCATTCATTATCAGACTGAGTATTCCCACTGTTTTTCTGATAACCATCGGCTGTTTGTAACTGTGTTTACAGAAATGTTTCTGTTCTTAGTTGTAAAATTCCGTCGAATATGATATCTTTAATTATAATGTACTGGTCTGTTGACCTAGTGACTAATCCTATCAGCCTGCCTCTTTAGGGGCCATGGGTTGCTGGTCCGTCCAGGCTGTACTTAATTCTCTGAACTCTCGTTGTGGTTTTCGACCCTACGAGACTTCAGTAGCCGCCCAATTGTGGGCCAGAGGATTGGGTGACCTTGGTTACCCCCCCTCTCCGCCTACTTTAAAGCTTTAAGTCAATTACATAAGGATTTATTGTATTTTGTGCTATATTCACAACACTCTATTGTTGTGTGTTGTTCTCCCATCCCGTCCCCCTTTGACCTTCCTGCCTATCCACCCCCCCTCATTCCTCGTATATCTTTCCTGTCTCCCCCCTCCCAGCCCAGGGCCTCGGACATCTGGACATCCACCCCATTGGACTCTCTCAAACGGACGAACCGTCGCCATCCTCTCCGCCTCTTGGTGCCTGCTCAGGTCCCCCATCTGTCTATTTGTTTCTCATTTGTCCTCTTTCTCCCGCTATAGCCTGAAACCGTAGTCATGGTAGGACTCCGCATTACCTCCTTCAATATCAGAGGCCTCAATTCCCCCTTCAAGAGACATAACCTCGCTATCCTCATCAAAAGGTACGACAGTAAAATACTTTTCCTACAGGAAACACACTACAAGGGTTCGAAATGCTTCTCCCTCCCAGGCAAACATTTTCCACAAGCATTCCACAGCACTCATCCCTCCTCGGCTTCAAAGGGGGTCTCGACCCTTTTTCATAAGACAATCAATTTTGTTGAAGAGGCCCAATACAGAGACGGCGAGGGAAGAGTCCTGTACATAAGGGGTACATTAAACAATGTCAAAATGACTTTCGCCAACATATATGCCCCTAATGTAGACCAAGTGTCCTGGCTACTACAGCAATTAAACATTTTAAAACAATTTGCAGGGGGGCAGATAGTCCTGGCAGGGGACTTTAATGTTACGTTCAATCCGTCCTTGGACTCCTCCTCTGGTAGATCTCAGATCTCCCAAAAGAGACTGAGAAAACTAAGCAAATGCTTACAGGAGCTAGGAGTGATAGACTCCTGGCGTACTTTGAACCCCTCTACCAGGGACTACTCGCATTTCTCGTCAATCCACAAGTCATACCAGAGACTTGACTATGTCTTGGTCTCCTCCGACCTCCTCACCTCTATGATCCATGCCGAAATTGACTCCGTGACAATTTCTGACCATGCCCCCGTTCATTTGATTTTAAGAGATCCACACCCAGTTGCAAGGGAGTGGAGGTGGACTCTCAATGCGTCACTACTAGATCCCATTGAAGAGAGAGATCAACTCTCCAAAGCTTTGGAGGAATACTTTAATATCAACTCCTCTGGTGACCCAAAAATCCCAATTGTGTGGGAGGCGCATAAGGCGTTCATCCGGGGTCTTTGAATAGCCTTGGGCGCCCGCGTCAAAAAACGCGCACAAAAAGAAATAGACGAGAAGCTCTCGCAGATAGCAAAGGTGGAGCTAGCTGCGAAATTTTCCCAGTCGAAACAAAACCTAGACAACCTCATCTCTTTAAGGGCAGACCTGAAACACATGTTGGAATCTAAATTTAACAAAAAACAACTTCATTTAAAACATCTGGTCTACGCCCAAGGTAACAGAGGAAGTAGATTTATGTCCGCATTAATCAAAAAAGCACAGACAAAAAATCATATTAACGCCATAAAAACCTCTACCAACGAAACTTGTACTTCGACTCCAGAGATAGCAAAGGAGTTCCAGAGGTACTACTCCAAACTCTATAATTTGAGAGACCCCCTCACCTCCGACCTACCCCTGGACCCATCGGTCGCGATAAATAATTTACTTAACCAACTGGACATCCCTAGAATTAACCCTACAGACGCCTCGACCCTGTTGGCTCCGGTTACTGAGTCGGAGGTTGAGGAATTAATTGCGTCATGCCCACCCAACAAAAGCCCGGGTCCTGATGGATTACCAATTCTGTATTACAAATACTTCCTCCCCATCTTAAAACCCAAACTAACAGAGCTGTTCAACAGCTTGATGAAGGGGGACCCCCTGCCGAGACAGTCCCAAGAGGCCCATATTACTTTGATCCATAAGGATGGCAAAGACCCGGAGTCATGTGGTAGCTATCACCCGATCTCCCTCATAAATCAGGACATGAAATTGTGGGCTAAGCTACTCGCAAAAAGGATGGAGCCCTTCATGGCTTCTTTGATAGACAGGGAGCAGTCGGGCTTTGTGTGTGGAAGGGAGGGGAGAGACAACTGCATAAGATTGCTACATGCTGCCCGCTACGCACAACGCCATAGAATACCCTTAGCCTTAGTAAGTACAGATGCAGAAAAGGCATTTGATAGGGTAGACTGGCGTTATATAGAAGAGGTCTTGCACTCCTTTGGTTTTCCATTGGAGTTCATACAGGCTATCCTCTCTCTTTACAAATGCCCTCATGCAAGACTTAGGATCAATGGTACGCTCTCTCCTCCCTTCGACATTAAAAATGGCACTCGGCAGGGGTGCCCCCTCTCCCCCTCCCTGTTTGTGCTGGCCTTGGAGCCGCTGCTTCTCAGGGTTAGACAAGACCTAGGAATCGGAGGTCTACATCTCAGTGAACGGGTGTTTTCGTCAGCAGCATTCGCTGACGACATAGTCTTTTTAATAACTGATCCCCAAAGGAGCCTGCCCAGGCTAATGGAAGTAATCGAGGGATTCGGCCTTGCTTCCAATTTCAAAATCAACTACACAAAATCAACTATTTTAAATGTCTCTATACCAAGGGTGCAGGCTGACGCATTGAGAGCCAAATCTCCATTCATATGGTCGGACTCCTCGATTGACTACTTGGGCATCATACTATCGCGGAAAGCCGAAGACCTGTATAGGGAAAATTTTATACCACTGCTAAACCAGGTCAAATGTCTCCTGAAGAAATATGACATTCCATTTGTGTCATGGTTCGGCAGAAAAAACATTATTAAATCATACATATTACCCTCTATTCTATACAAAATCAGAATGCTCCCGATTCATTTGCCGGCCAGCTTCTTCAAAACACTACGCACTGCGTTCACTGGATTCATTTGGAGGCGGAGGAGGCCAAGACTGGCCTACTGTCTGATGACTAGGAGGAGATCTGAAGGAGGGATTGACCTTCCAAACCTGCTGGACTTCTACCGCGCTGCACATCTTCGCTACTGGGTGGACCTAACCCAGCCGCATAGAGATAGCTTGCTGACCACATTAGTAGAGGGCTACAATAGAGACCAACTGCTAGAGGACCTCTGGCTCCCCACCAGAAGCAGATACAAAGCTAAAGGTTTCAACCCTTTACTGAAAGGCCCCTGCACAGTCTGGGATGAACTAAACAAAGAATTAGCTCCGCCCCCCTCTCCCTTGCTACCATTGTGCATTATCACTAAGACACTCGGCCTACCTACAGACCCAAGCTCGTCCTCGATGTGGAAAAGGCTCTCGCCCTTGAAATTACTGGATCTATATCCACTAGCACACTTGCCCCCGACTTCAATACTGCGGAAGCTCCTTCCCGAGAGTAGATTTTCTTTCCTACATCAAGCACAACTAGAAGGGACTTTAAAGACCTTCCTCACAAGATTTAAATCCACTAGACCATTATCCCCATTTGAGAAAGCACTTCAGAATAACAAACCCCCTGTAAGTAAAATCTCTTACCTAAAAAAGAACTTTATCGTCCCTAGTCTCCCTTACAAACCCGCTTTCTTGAGCTCCTGGGAGAGAGACTTAGGAATCACACTATCTTCAAACGAAGTAAAAGCAATTTTAAAAACCTCTTTCGGCCTATCCCCCTGTGTTCTCGCACAAGAAGCACATTATAAGTTGCTCTCCCGTTGTTACCGGACACCACAGTGGCTACTTGATCACAAGCTTTCCGCGGATGGTTCCTGCTGGAGATGCGGAAATCACCTTGGCACCTACCTACATCTCTGGTGGACTTGCCCGACATTGTCTCCCTTCTGGAGAGGAGTGGAGAAGATAATACACTTGATCTCACCAAATATAAAAATAACACCTGAATTGGTACTCCTTTGGAAGCCTTCCAAATTCTTCCACCCACAGAGAAATAAGATGATAGCCCTGATACTTGACACAGCCAAATCCCTTATACCGTCCCTTTGGAAACAACAAACGGCCCCTACATTGAGACAGTGGAGGGAGAGAGTGGACAACCTCTACAATGTAGAGGAATTGTACAGCTGGTCCAAAAACTCACATGACAAATTCAGTCAGGTATGGTACATGTGGTGGACAGTGAGAGACTCACCAATATGGAACGAGTGAAGAGATGGCTACGGCTCCGGACACCTCCCCCCCCCTACCCTCCCCCCCCTCTACCCCACCCTTACTTTTCCCACACCCCTCCCCCACCCACAGTTGTCCTGATTTTAGGTGCAGAAGGCAGCCCCATGCGGATGCTCGCGGGGAATGATACTATATTTTACACCTATACGAGATAGAGGCAATATGAGTTATCTTCTTTGCACTAGTTTCTCATTCCATCCAGGTCCAACGAAAGATGTTTTTTGTGTGAGATAGAGATGCTGCTTAACCCATTTATTATTGGTACTCAATGACGTATTTCTGCAGTTACTCTATATTATGTCGCGTCCCAAATTCGTTGGACTCCCCATGATCGTCGATGTTTTATGTACTCTGCACCGTGTAATTGTAATTGCAATTGTTGTCCTGTTATTACCTAAAAACCTCAATAAAATTTGATTTTCAAAAAAAAAAAAAAAGATTTAACACAATGTGGCTATTGGGATAATTATAATTCAAGTGTCTTTAAAGTGAACCTATTAGCTTAAACATGCATTCTATTCTGCAGGCAGCATGTTATAGAGCATGAGGAACTGAACCACATTGCTATGGTTTTGTAGGGAAAGAATCAATATAACTCAAAGTTTATTGATGCAAATCTCTGCTCATTCTGGGCTTAGAGATCCAGTGGGTGGACCGGTCAGTAACTGACGGTTATCTCTATGTACATACTAAGGCTGCATTCCCACGAATGTATATCGGCTCGGTTTTCACTCTGAGCCGATATATATGGCGTCCTCATCTGCAGGGGGGGAGGATGGAAGAGCCAGGAGCATGAACTGAGCTCCCGCCCCCTCTCTGCCTCCTCTCTGCCACTCTGCACTATTTGCAATGAACGGAGGCGGTACAGGGCGGGGCTAAGTTCCGAGAATTAGCCCCGCCCCATTCCGCCTCTCCCCGTTGCAAATAGTGCAGAGGGGCGGAGAGGAGGCAGAGAGGGGGCGGGAGCTCAGTTCCTGCTCCTGGCTCTTCCATCCTCCACCCCCCCCCCCCTGCAGATGAGGACGACACATATCGGCTCGGCATGAAAACCGAGCCGATATACGTTCGTGGGAATGCAGCCCAATACAGGGAAGGCTATCAATCACTGATAGGACTTCTAAGTCCACTGGGCTTGTAAGCTCAAAATGAGCAGAGATATAAATTAATAAAATGAAAGCTATATGGAATCTTTTCCACCAAAACTATACAGTATTTTTATATGTATTATTATTTTTTATTTGTTATTGTTTTCATTATTTTTCATAATTTTTCACCTTTATTACTTTTCTTTTTTTTGATTGTTAACTTTTTATTTTTTTGTTTATTATTTTCTTTCTTTTTTAATTTGTTGCCTGGATTTGATAAAGGAGTGTATGTATATTAAAAATTTCATGGGGCTGCATGGATTCATCTCCACTGTCTTTTACACACAGTCTCAGTTTTAGGTTTATTTCATAATAGCTGATATACCCAGCTTCGCCCGAGTTAATTTAGTACAGGTTTACCTGTTGTTTGCACTGAAAATTTTATGAATTTGTGCTACTTCAGAGGAACCAAGGAATAAAATATGCATACACATAGAGGAGTGTTAGATTCTCCTCAGATTGCATGTACTGATGTCCCTCTGCAGAATGTGCTACCCTCCCACCCTCCTAACGTTTTACCTTTATAGGTAACTCCCCTTTTTATTAAAATTTACCCCAGACTGGAGGTTGCAGACCCTTTTTAGCCTTAAAGGCATGCTCCATCCCTGCAGTCCATGGCCACTTCCTTACGTACTTTACAGCCTTTCAGTATATGCATACAAAGGTCAGTTAGATTCTCCTCAGTATATACATATAGAGGTGAGGAATATTCTCCTCAGTATAAACAGATAGATGGGCCATAGGTTCTCCTCAGTATATACACATAGAAGAGCATTAGATTCTCCTCAGTATATACAGATAGACATGAGGTAGATTCTACTTAGAATACAAGTAATTTCTCTAAGCTTTATGGTTTCTGAGAAAATAACTATGTTGTGTATTATAGATTTTAACAGTTTTTCATGCTTAGAATTGAATATTGAAGTTGCAACCCCTTTACTTTTCCTATTAGGATGTAAACAATGGTTGTGGAAAATTTCATGTTAGTGCAGTTTAGATGTGTGTTGTTAGTTGCGTTATATAGAGGGTTACTTACTTTCACACTTAGAATTGAATAATCAAGTTGCGAACGCTATACTTTTCCTATGTAGGACCTAAAGAATCGTTGTGCCAAATTTCACAATTATAAAACAGTGGGAAGTTAGAGAATTTGATTAGGTACATAACATAGGGGGGGTCACTTAGTTTTGCACTTAGAATTAAATAATCAAGTTGTGTCTCCTTTACTTTTCGTACTTAGGATTTAAAGAATGGCTCTGCCAAATTTTACATTTGTTCAACACGGGAAAGTTACTTACATAGGGGTGCACTTACTTTTCCCCTTAGCATTGAATAATCAAGTAATTTTCCTTTTTAGCACTTATAGAAGGGTCGTGCCAAATTTCAAGTTTGTACAACACCGGGAAGTTACTCAAGATAGGGGTGCACTTACTTTTGCACTTAGCATTGAATAATCGGGTTGTGTCCCCTTTCCTTTTTCTATGTAGGACCTAAAGAATGGTGGTGCCAAATTTCACGTTTGTATGACACCGGAAAGTTAGAGAATTAGGGGCGAGGCAGTCAGTGAGGGCTTTTGCTCATATATACATATCTATAGATAGATATAGTTGTTTTAAAATAAGGTCTTAGATGGTATTTTAGATATTTTTATGTGGTATTAACCTTCAGATTTCTATTTCTGATATAACCTTTTTGTGAACACCATAAATTAATACCAAGATTATTTAAGAAAAATGGTTACTGAGGAAAAGGCTGAAAGACCTTTGAAATGCATCTGAAAGACATTTATGCTCTCTATACATTATGTTAGTACATAACCTACCCTACATGCTGATGGACAAACAGAACCTCAGATGTGTGGAATGTGAATTCATATTGGACTGAACACTGTTTTGCTATACCTCCCTAAAATGCAGCAAGTTTATGGAGATTTTGTATTACAAGCTCAAGCAGTCCATGTATACCATTATGGTGCAAGATTAATTGTTCCATTTGGAGGAGAGGCTAATGGGCTACTAAAGGAAGCCCATACACGGGGGTGCAATCTGCTAAGCCCTTAATTAGTGTTGCTCATGTTGATTGATGGTTGATAAAATCATTCAGATTCTCACAATTTGAATTGGTTTAGTCCGAATTTTTGGCAAAAATTTGTGGGACATGAAATTTCCCATGAAGCCAGTTGCAAAGGTCAGCATGCAGCCAATTAGCAAATACATACGTGGGGTAGAGCAGCAACCGAGCTGCAAGCAAAAGAAGATGACGATACTGACATCCAATCCTTGATGATACAAACTTTATTCTAGAAATGAGTCCACTGCATCATCCGTAACGTTTCGACTGGGCACTCCAATCTTTGTCAAGCATACACAGGCATATGCAAACACATACATTTATATCCACCCACCACCAATCATGTGACACTACAGTTACAAAAACATACCTACTTGTTAATCACACATGTCCCCAGGGGCCCAAAGGCTGCAGATTCAATCCCCGCGTACTCAGGCAGCCAGCTCAAGGTCAGCCCAAATTTCTACAATATATATACATGATATCTTTGTCTCTCAAAAGGCGATATCTCACCAGCCGCAATCCAGCTCCCCCCTTTTTTTGTTTCTTTATCATATTATGCTGACGTTGTTACATTCTATCTAGACTGATACAAACTCTGTTGAATAATCATGGGTAGTAAACCACAACCCATGTATATAAACTAAAACTTTTGTACTAATGGCAGTATACCATATGTGAAACAACCGGAAAAATATCTGGAAGCTGGAATATCTGCACTAGCAGCATTGTTTGGTGAACCTTGTAGTACTCAATCTCCTGGCTGTACAAAGGATGCAAATGGCAAATGCAATCCCCATAGCTTCCTACCATCATTGTGGAATACTCTAACCGTACATAATGAGAGCCACCCATGGAAACATGCAGCACAAAATATCTTTATTGAAATAATATAACAACTAACAGAAATAGGCACAATGCACCCGAATACAAAGAATGTCCAGACCAAGCACGTCCACAGCTATGAAGAACAAGGATATGTGTAGAATTAAATGTCGACCGCCCATGGAAAGCCTAGGAGACAAATGAGAAACAAACAGAAATGTTAGTGATAAAACCAAAGAAATATAAAATATACATAAGAAGATGGAGAAAAAAATACTTAAATAGGTATAGATGGACTCAAGTGAAAGGGGTTGTAATCTAAATTTAAACCTCTGGGATAAAGTTTCTCCAACAAGAAGTTCCATCTCATTTCCAGTAGTTTAAACTTTTTTCTCTATCCCCTCCTTTTACTAAACTCTGTACAGAATCTATGATCCGATAATTTAGCTGGCTGACAGAATGACCTGCCTCCGCGAAATGCTTCGCTACAGGAAGATCCAATTTCAATGTTCTGATTGTACTTTTATGACTAATGATTCTACATCTTACCTCTGCGTAGTCTCGCCTATATAGGCAAGGCCACAGGGGCAATTGATCATATAAACCACAAAGCGGGAATTGCAGGAATACCGTCCCTTGATTTGATATTTATGGCCAGTGTGAGGATGCGTAAACATGTCACCTCTTACAATATTATTGCACAATACGCATTTAAAGTACAGATAATTGCCCTTTCTGGAAAATGTTTGCAACCTGCTGTTAGATCCATCATCATAACGTATATTGTGGACCAGTTTGCCCTTCAAGTTCTACCCTCTCTTATAGGCCATAATGGGGGGCAAAAAATTCTTTTACTCTTGGACAGCAGGTCACCAACATTGACCAGTGTTTCTTGACAACACTTCTGATTTTCCCACTAAACAGACCATAAGTGGTAACAAAAGGAATACACTCATTTTTCGTGATTTAATCTCTCGGAACCAATAATGATTCACGTTTTGTTTGTCTAGGCTTTATTCTTGTCTGCTCAACCAGATTATTAGGATATCCTCGTTTTTTGAACCTATCACACATTTCCTCATCCACTATCATCCACAAACTCATCCATCACTATTTTCCTGACACAGAACATTTGGCTCCATGGTAGAGTCTTTGGTAAACCCGCTGGGTGGTAACTATTGAATTGCAATAGATTATTGTGGTCTGTAGGTTTAGTATACAGATCTGTTTTAATAGTACTGCTGCAGTTTCGTACAAGAATGTCTAAGAACTGTTTTTGCCTATCTAAGCAGGACAATGAAAATTTAAGTTCTGGCAGTATGTTGTTCATCTCCAGATGAAGCTCTCTTAATGCTTGCTCAGTGCCATTCCAAATGACAAAAATGTCATCAATATACCTCCACCACACCTGGACACCTGTCCAGGTGGGGGAAGTATAGATGAACTGTTCCTCGACCTGATGCAAGATGTTTGCATATGTAGGGACCACGTTCGACCCCATTGCAGTACCCTTCTTCTGGTGGAAAAATGTGGCCCCGTACATAAAGAAATTGCAATTCAGTATGATTTCCAGTAGAGTCAAAATGAACTCAATGCTCCGGCCAGGAAGATCAGCGTTAATAAGCATGTCCCTGGTCACCTCAAGGTCCTGATTATGGTGTATGATGGCATACAATGAAGACACATCGAGGGTCGCCAGTATAGAGTACTCAGTAATGTGGACATCCTGCAGTTTTGCCAGAAAATCTGAGGTGTCACTTCTGTTTCTGTGTTTTCAATTTACAAATGTCATTTAATACAGGTCAGAGAAGGTGTCGATTGCATGGTCACTTAATGGCGGCTGAAATTTACTCCTATTCTATAGGCCCACTGAACCCACTGTGCATTCAGACTGTGGGCTAAGTGTGGTACTATCCACTTTAGATTGATTAGAGAAATAAGCCGTCAACCTAAGCTTTTTAATATGTTCCTGCAATCGACATCCACCTGAAACCAGTTAGCATCAGGTACTGGAGAGAAGGGCAGGCCCTTTGAAAGGACCCTAATTAAGAGAGTACTTTTTGGATATGTTCACAAGCAGGGTGTTCTCTAGGGTCTCCCTTTCCATTGAGCTCCTGCCCTGCTCATCATGGAGGAACCCCTTCTTTCTGGACCAATAATGTTTGAGTCCACCCCTTCTACGTTTCTGTGTCCCTGGTTGTCGCCATTCCATCTCGTCGGGATTGTTGGTGGATGCTCTACCAAAAAATGTGAGTTCTGTCTTTCTGGGCCTCCCACTTCATGATGTAGATACATTATTTCTAGAACTCTGCCAACTGAAGATCTGTCCTGTACAATAGTTGTCTGTATTGCGTTGCCATTTGTTGCGTTTTGTCATCTCGATCTCTTCTCTATGTTTTTTTAGCCAATTAGCAGGCAGTGCACCTTACTGATGTCACCAAATATGTCCTCCATTTTGCATATGGGCAGCAGTTTCATTAGATGCCTGCATTACATAACAAAGCCATATATAACATAGGCACAGTGTAACCAGCAACCATTTTATAGTTGAGCACAGGACAGAGAAGGTGCATCACATTTATATGCCTATATAACACACGGTCTGTTAATTTAGACAGATATTCTACAGGGCATATATTGCTTCTGGGTGTGAAATCTTGTATACCAGCAGAGAACTTGAACAGGGTTCTATTGGAGGAAGCAGAAAAATAAGCTGCATCATGTTTAAATGCCTATACAAAACATGGTCTGTACGTTTGGAGAGGGTATAGTTCTACTGTTGTCAATGTATATAGCAGCAAAGCAGACTGATAAAATATTCTTTGGAATGTAAAATATTGCAGTCCTCTGTGGCCTCAAACAACATTCAAAGTCGCAAATCCGGCCACTATGAATTATTTGAAGACCTTATGCAGCTAGCAGTGAGATTTGGGGAATTCAAATAGGCTGCACCAAACAGGGACAGCTCCCAAATATACAAGCTATACTCCATGGCCATCTATTCTCACATATCATGCCTCCCAGGGATTGCGGCTTATTTAATTGGTAGTATATTTATTGCTAGTATAAAAGCAAAATGAGAATTAGCCAGGGAGACAGGAAATACACACAGTGTGTGTCAGCAACTTCATATGTTGTTCAAAGTCATCAATCCGGCCACTAAATATTATTTGCACACAGCTAGCAAGGTTTTATGCAAACTACAAAGTTAGTTGATAAGTTTCATTAACGGATACTGAAAATGTAACCATAAATAAATAAAAAGGAAACACCCAAGCGTCTCATTTGTAACATGCCTACATTGTGGAATTCCACATTGCATATGTTGCAGAATCTAAGATGGCAACAGAATGTGAGTATGGAGTATCTGATGGTTTATGCCATTTGCAAACACTGTATGGAGGTCACTTGATGCCTGTCAAATGGCTGCAGATCAAAGACGTGTGTGCCACTTTAGTCTGCTTTGAAGAAGCAACCAAAATTGTCAGTTGTGATGACTCACTAGTCAGTATGACCATCACTGGTGTCTGCTTGATGGACCTCAGGGACAATGACATGTTGTCCTAGTAGGAGGAAGGGATATTAATCTCCAAAATGTTTGACCAGTCTGCATTACTCAACACAGCAGGGAAGGTGGCTTTGCGCATGTAAGGGGGGCTTCTTCTCCAACACATCTCTGCACCCATGGAAGAAGTATAGAGGAGGAAGAGGAGAGGAATTATATAGGACCAGAGGCAAGGGAGTTGACTATGCAATGTTCCTTCTATCCACCACTAATCCCAGCTATTGTGTGTGAATGGCGGGACCAGCCGGAGGACACTGTTAGGCCTGACCCCAAGGAATGAGGGTTATTACCCTTAGGGACTTTGAGACATATGAGTGCTTTTATGCTGCAGTGCTTGCAGAAGGACCATCACATAGGCTATATCATAAGCACAGATCATTACTGGGTGTCCACCCTCCTTGATCTTCACTACAAGGCCAAAATGACAAATCTCATTCTTCAAATTGTAGCACTATCAGAACAGACTATTAAGCAGCTCAAGCACAGCATTTCCCCATAACTGCGGGGATACATCTACAATGGATTGCAGCTCTGGATTGTGCTCAAGTGGGAAGCCGCCCCAGCAGCACCACCATTGGTGGCAGGGAAAGTCTAATAGAGGTGTGGCAACGTTTTTTTTCAGCCTGTTGCAGCCTAAAGCTAAAGCACAAGGTAGGACTGACAGTCACAGGTAGCACTTGTCCATTATGGTCCAAAAGCATGTCAGCTCCCACATCGGTCAGAAATGCTATATTTTCTCCTTAGGGGGAGCACCTAGAAGGTGAGTGAGTGAGGAGACTTATAAAGCCATTCATGCACCTCTGGGTAATATGCAAATAAGGGAAATGAAACAATACCAATTCCCAGTCATTGTTACAAGGTTTGTATAAGGAATCTAATAGAAATGAGCGAACGTACTCGCCCGAGCTTGATACTCGTTCGAGTATTAGCGTGTTCGAGATGCTCGTTATTCGAAACGAGCACCACGCGATGTTCGAGTTACTTTCACTTTCATCTCTGAGACGTTAGCGCGCTTTTCTGGCCAATAGAAAGACAGGGAAGGCATTAGAACTCCCCCCTGCGACGTTCAAGCCCTATACCACCCCCCTGCAGTGAGTGGCTGGCGAGATCAGGTGTCACCCGAGTATATAAATCGTCCCTTCCCGCGGCTCGCCACAGATGCATTCTGACATAGTTCAGGGAAAGTGCTGCTGGTGCCGGAGCTGCTATAGGGAGAGCGTTAGGAGTTATTTTAGGCTTCAAGAACCCCAACGGTCCTTCTTAGGGCCACATCTAACCGTGTGCAGTAGTGTGGAGGCTGCTTTTTGCAGTGTTGCTCTTTTTTTCTTTTTTTGTATATCGGCCTTGCAGAGCATTGCGTCCTGCAGTAATTTTACATTGTCCAGGGCCAGTAGTGGTGAGGCAGGGACAGAAGACATATTTAGTGTATATAGGCAGTGGGCCTTTCCAAAAACATTTGGGAGAAAAAATCTATTTGGGCTGCCTGTGACCGTCCTCAGTGTACTGGGTCTCTGCTGGGGGTAGTTGTCCTAATTCATACGCAGCCAGCTAAGTGTTACAGCAGGCTTGCGCAAAATTCTTTCCTGCCTCTGTATTGCCTCTTACATCACCGCTGTATTCCTGACCACAGTGAAACAGTCTGCAGTAATTTTACATTGTCCAGGGCCAGTATTGGTCAGGCAGGGACAGAAGACATATTTAGTGTATATAGGCAGTGGGCCTTTCCAAAAACATTTGGGGAAAAAAATCTATTTGGGCTGCCTGTGACCGTCCTCGGTGTACTGGGTCTCTGCTGGGGGTAGTTGTCCTAATTCATACGCAGCCAGCTAAGTGTTACAGGCAGGCTTGCGCAAAATTCTTTCATGCCTCTGCTGTGCATTCCGTAAGTGAAGTCAGCCTGCAACCACAGGCCAATAAGCGGCACATTTAATTACAGCGTTCTGTTTCTGCACTACTGGTAATACAGCATGCTGAGGGGTAGGGGTAGGCCTAGAGGACGTGGACGTGGGCGAGGAGGCGGAGGCCCAAGTCAGGGTGTGGGCACAGGCCGAGCCAGTGCGGTGGCCAGGGGTAGAAGCAGGGCCAGACCGAATAATCCACCAACAGTTTCCCAAAGCGCCCCCTCGCGCCATGCCACCCTGCAGAGGCCAAGGTGCTCTAAGGTGTGGCAGTTTTTCACAGAGACACCTGACGACCGACGAACAGTGGTGTGCAACCTTTGTCGCGCCAAGATCAGCTGGGGAGCCACCACCACCAGCATGCGCAGGCATATGATGGCCAAGCACCCCACAAGGTGGGACGAAGGCCGTTCACCGCCTCCGGTTTGCACCACTGCCTCTCCCCCTGTGCCCCAACCTGCCACTGAGATCCAACCCCCCTCTGAGGACACAGGCACGAGTGCCTACCGGCTTGCACCCACACCCTCACCTCCGCTGTCCTCCGCCCCATCCAGCAATGTCTCTCAGCGCAGCGTCCAGACGTCGCTAGCGCCGCAGTTTGAGCGCAAGCGCAAGCACGCCGCCACGCACCCGCACGCTCAAGCGTTAAACGTGCACATAGCCAAATTGATCAGCCTGGAGATGCTGCCGTATAGGCTTGTGGAAACGGAGGCTTTTAAAAGCATGATGGCGGCGGCGGCCCCGCGCTACTCGGTTCCCAGTCGCCACTACTTTTCCCGATGTGCCTTCCCAGCCCTGCACGACCACGTCTCCCGCAACATTGTACGCGCCCTCACCAACGTGGTTACTGCCAAGGTCCACTTAACAACGGACACGTGGACAAGCACAGGCGGGCAGGGCCACTACATCTCCCTGACGGCACATTGGGTGAATTTAGTGGAGGCTGGGACAGAGTCAGAGCCTGGGACCGCTCACGTCCTACCCACCCCCAGAATTGCGGGCCCCAGCTCGGTGCTGGTATCTGCGGCGGTGTATGCTTCCTCCACTAAACCACCCTCCTCCTCCAACGCAACCTCTGTCTCGCAATCAAGATGTGTCAGCAGCAGCAGCACGTCGCCAGCAGTCGGTGTCGTGCGGCGTGGCAGCACAGCGGTGGGCAAGCGTCAGCAGGCTGTGCTGAAACTACTCAGCTTAGGAGAGAAGAGGCACACGGCCCACAAACTGCTGCAGGGTCTGACAGAGCAGACCGACTGCTGGCTTTCACCGCTGAGCCTCCAACCGGGCATGGTCATGTGTGACAACGGCCGTAACCTGGTGGCGGCTCTGCAGCTCGGCAGCCTCACGCACGTGCCATGCCTGGCCCATGTCTTTAATTTGGTGGTTCAGTGCTTTCTGAAAAGCTACCCACACTTGTCATACCTGCTCAGAAAGGTGCGCCGGCTCAGCGCACATTTCCGCAAGTCCAAGACGGACGCTGCCACCCTGCGGACCCTGCAACATCGGTTTAATCTGCCAGTGCACCGACTGCTGTGCGACGTGCCCACACGGTGGAACTCTACGCTTCACATGTTGGCCAGACTCTATGAGCAGCGTAGAGCTATAGTGGAATACCAACTCCAACATGGGCGGCGTACTGGGAGTCAGCCTCCTCAATTCTTTACAGAAGAGTGGGCCTGGTTGGCAGCCATCTGCCAGGTCCTTGGAAACTTTGAGGAGTCTACCCAGATGGTGAGCGGGGATGCTGCAATCATTAGCGTCACCATTCCTCTGCTATGCCTCTTGAGAAGTTCCGTGCTAAGCATAAAGGCAGACGCTTTGCGCTTGGAAGCGGAGGCGAGGGAAGACAGTATGTCGCTGGATAGTCAGAGCACCCTCATGTCTATTGAGGAGGAGGGGGAGGAGCATGAGGAGGAGGGGGAAGAGACAGCTTGGCCCACTGCTGAGGGTACCCATGCTGCTTGCCTGTCATCCTTTCAGCGTGTATGGCCGGAGGAGGAGGATCCTAAAAGTGATCTTCCTAGTGAGGACAGCCATGTGTTGCGTACAGGTACCCTGGCACACATGGCTGACTTCATGTTAGGATGCCTTTCTCGAGACCCTCGCGTTACACGCATTCCGGCCACTACGGATTACTGGGTGTACACACTGCTCGACCCACGGTATAAGGAGAACCTTTCCACTCTCATACCCGAAGAGGAAAGGGGTTCGAGAGTGATGCTATACCACAGGACCCTGGCGGACAAACTGATGGTAACATTCCCATCCGACAGCGCTAGTGGCCGAAGGTGCAGTTCCGAGGGCCAGGTAGCAGGGGAGGCGCAGAGATCAGGCAGCATGTACAGCGCAGGCAGGGGAACATTCTCCAAGGCCTTTGCCAGCTTTATGGCTCCCCAGCAAGACTGTGTCACCGCTCACCAGTCAAGGCTGAGTTGGCGGGAGCACTGTAAAAGGATGGTGAGGGAGTACGTAGCCGATCGCACGACCGTCCTCGGTGACGCCTCTGCCCCCTACAACTACTGGGTGTCGAAGCTGAACACGTGGCCTGAACTCGCGCTGTATGCCCTGGAGGTGCTTGCTTGTCCTGCGGCTAGCGTCTTGTCAGAGAGGGTGTTTAGTGCGGCTGGGGGAATCATCACGGATAAGCGTACCCGCCTGTCAACCGACAGTGCCGACAGGCTTACACTCATAAAGATGAACAAAGCCTGGATTTCCCCAGACTTCTCTTCTCCACCAGCGGACAGCAGTGATACCTAAGCAATACGTAGGCTGCACCCGCGGATGGAAGCATCGTTCTCTATCACCATCAAAAACGGGGACCTTTTTGCTTCATCAATCTGTGTATTCTATTCATCCTCCTCCTACTGCTCCTCCTCCTGAAATCTCACGTAATCACGCCGAACGGGCAATTTTTCTTAGGCCCACAAGGCTCAGTCATATAATTTTTGTAAACAATTTTTATACGTTTCAATGCTCATTAAAGCGTTGAAACTTTCACCTGAACCAATTTTTATTTTAACTGGGCTGCCTCCAGGCCTAGTTACCAATTAAGCCACATTAACCAAAGCGATTAATGGGTTTCACCTGCCCTCTTGGTTGGGCATGGGCAATTTTTCTGAGGTACATTAGTACTGTTGGTACACCAATTTTTGGGGGCCCTCGCCTACAGTGTAATCAAATGAATTTTTAGCCCACCTGCATTACAGCTGACGTTACATCAGCTGTGATGGGCAATGCAATGGGATATATTTATGTACCGCCGGTGGCTTCCTGGCACCCACCCATGCTGTGGGTCCACAGGGAGTTGTAACTGCATGTGTCCACTTCTAAAGAACCCCAGTCTGACTGGGGCATGCAGTGTGGGCCGAATCCCACCTGCATTTAATCGGACGTTACCTCAGCTGTGATGGGCACTGCAATGGGATACATTTATGTACAGCCGGTGGGTTCCAGGGAGCCACCCATGCTGTGGGTGCACACGGAATTCCCATTGCGGAGTTGTACCTGCCTGTGACTATTTATAAAAAAAAGCGGTCTGACTGGGGCATGCAGACACCTTGACAGAATGAATAGTGTGTGGCACATAGGTTCCCCATTGCTATGCCCACGTGTGCAGCTCCTGATGGCGGTGGCACAGGATTATATTTCTCATTGCTTCTGTACAGCATTGTGGGCTATCGCCCCGCCCCTTTTAAAGAGGGTCGCTGCCTAGCCGTGCCAACCCTCTGCAGTGTGTGCCTGCGGTTCCTCCTCATGGCAGACACACTTATAAATAGACATGAGGGTGGTGTGGCATGAGTGCAGCTGAAGGCTGCGCAGGGACACTTTGGTGTGCGCTGTGGACACTGGGTCGTGCGGGAGGGTTGAGCAGCATGTAACCCAGGGGAAGTGGCAGCGGAGTGTCATGCAGGCAGTGATTGTGCTTTGTTGGAGGTAGTGTGGTGCTTAGCTAAGGTATGCATTGCTAATGAGGGCTTTTCAGAAGTAAAAGGTGTTGGGAGGGGGGGGGCCCACTCTTGCCGCTATTGTGGCTTAATAGTGGGACCTGGGAACTTGAGATGCAGCCCAACATGTAGCCCCTCGCCTGCCCTATCCGTTGCTGTGTCGTTCCCATCACTTTCTTGAATTGCCCAGATTTTCACAAATGAAAACCTTAGCGAGCATCGGCGATATACAAAAATGCTTGGGTCGCCCATTGACTTCAATGGGGTTCGTTACTCGAAACGAACCCTCGAGCATCGCGATAATTTCGTCCCGAGTAACGAGCACCCGAGCATTTTGGTGCTTGCTCATCTCTAGAATCTAACATTGACTTGCAGGAATGCTGCCTTCTAATAGGAGGAGCTGTAGAGGTATTGTTCCATCCCCCTTATTTGCATAGCTCCCGTGTGGATATACTGAAAGATGGCAATGGCCCCTTTGACTTTTGGTTACTTTCTATTTTTTTTGAAAGCCCAATGAAATCAAGAAATGAATCGTTTTTTTTTCAGTTATTTTAGTTGCTCTCCTCCAAAAGCGGATCAGAGAGACAGAAGCCCTAAACTGAGCCCAACGCAGGTATAAAAGCACCTTAAATCTATCACAAAATGCTGACAAAAGTGCACAAAAATGTCAAGTAGTATTTATATATTGTCATACTGTTTAATTGGAGTATGACAATAATTAGGTAATTTATTCAAGTGCTGATATGTACTTGATGTATGCAGATATTTCTAAAGATCCTTCAGGCCTTTAAGGACTGTTTAATCCTCCTGATTCAGTTATTACAAATATTAAAACATCTTTTGATGGTTGAATTATCAGATGATATCCCATTGAACTATATTAGTGATATAAACAATTTAAGAATGGTTCTCTGAAACGGAAAACATTTTAAATTCTTCATTAATTCACATACTCATTTAATTTTAGTGAAAAATCAACATCAAAACCTTGCTGCCGAACACCTGCTGCAAAGCAGAATTTTTTTTGCTTGCATTAAATGAGTAAATTGCTTTAAGTAATTCTATATACTGTGTAATTAAAAATCTTTTAACCCCCTTTTAAAATCTATATTTATATGTTTCTACAGTGTATGTTACTAAGGCCACATCATCCCTGCAACATAGTAACATAGAAGGTTAGGCTGAATGAAGACAATGTCCATGTTCAGCCTGTTTCAAACCCCCTTGTTGGTCCAGAGGAAGGCAAAAAAAAAAAAAAACAATGAGCCAATTTAGCTCATTTAGAGGAAAATTCTTTCCCAACTCCATATGGCTGTCAAAATAATCCTGGATCAACATTTGAGTCCCTATCTTACTCCAAAACCCTGAACAACAACCCTGCTGGTTATTTAATGTTTATATCCTATAATATCGTAGCACTCTAAAAAGACATCAAGCCCCTCTTAAACTCCTCTATCGATTTTGCCATCCCCACGTTCTCAGGCAGAGGGTTCCATAGTCTCACAGAAGGAGATCTGTGGGTTGCCCTTTCTTTTCGGGATCCGGTCTCGATCATTCTTGTTTATTATATTTTCTTCATTAACCCTATTGAGGTTACTGTATATCTGGACCTCTCTGAAAATATCTTTCTTTTTTTTTACTTTGTGAGGATTCTTAAGGGTAGTTTTGTGACACAAAAATTTCTTATAGACTCTCCATCTAACCCTGGAGGTCTATACTTAGTTTACACAAATCTAAGGGCCTGTATTGTTTGGATGGCCTACCCTTGATACCGAGTGAGGGCAAACTTATTACACAGCTATGATTAAGCCGCCTTGTAGTATCTCCAGAATACGCTACATTTTGTTTGTCTTCCCTTTGGTTCCAAACCACATTTTTAATTGTATTCAATAAAATTTATAGTTTTAGGGTGTTCTGTGATTCCTTTTCAATTGAGTTTTATATGATTATACTTTAAATAATTCTTACAGTCTTAAGTATCTCAGATTTTTTATACTTCTCAGTATATTTACACTACTTACAATTAAAGGGGTTGTCTCAGTCCTAATGCTGAACATACTGTATTGTTAAAATATGCCATTAACGTTCACAGTGACCACTGCTGATCAGTACTAAAAAGTGACAGCAGTGCTATGAAAATAATGTGCCACTATGTCTCCTGTGAGATCTGCTAGGTTTTCTCTAGAGGCCAGATGGTTGGTTTATCATATCCAATGGTTGACCACGCACCTTCTGGAGGTGTTTCTCACTTTCATTTCACCATCCCTTTTTCTGATTCATTCTTGACAATATCTTAAAATGTGCGTTTCACTGCATCTCTCTTACTTACCGGTAGATCTTGCATCTATAATCAGTTTCAATTGGTGTTTTCCAACTTGTATCCTGGAAATCTAATCAGCGAACTTTTCAAAAAGGAAAATGGATTTATTTTCAAGTATATTATATGGCATTTAAGATGACTATTGTATATGTACAGTAGGTGGTTATTTGTTTCCTATAATCTCCTATCTCATGATACAAAGACAGGAAACTATAAAGACGTTGGAGTATTATAGAGTATTTTATTGTATAGATTTCTCATTTAACATATATTCTTTAGAATCCATTCAGAAAAGTGAAAATAATGTTCTATAATTGTATTTCTATGCATTTGCTCTATAGTCACACTGGGGTTTCGTTTACTAAACAAGCCAAGTGCTTTATCTCAAGAATGAAAGTTGTATTTTAATAAGGCTGACCTGCTAAAAGATAAAACATTTTACTTGAGTTTGCAGGAAACTGCAAGTTGAGCAGAGCTCTGTGAGCCCAGCTACAATTTTTCCTCTTTTGTTGTTTATTTGATGAAGGTCTAAATTATTGTCTAAAGAAGCAAAGCTGATCCTACATTTTCCTTTCTATATTTTAATGCACTCAACAACTGTTTTAGACTGCTAACCGTGCAAGATGTGCTCTTGAAATTAAAGATGAGAACTCTTCATTTTCTGGCTGTATGCAGCGTTAAGTAAATCAATTTTTTTATTGCGGATCCCCATTCATCCCAACTACCACACCATCCTCATCAGTTTTCCAATGAAAATGTCCTTTCTTCTTATATTTGTGTTATCTTTATATATGTATATATATATATATATATATATATATATATATATATATATATATACAGTATATACACATTATATATATATATATACACACACACATTATTCAGAATATTCAGAGGCATACAGCAACTTGAAGCTCCTGGGCTGAAAATTCTGTAGGAGGACCCCACACCTACCACCATGTGCCATTTATAGTACTGGTGTCTTCTTATGTGACGGAAGAGCCTTTGGCCCTCCTCAGGCATTATAACAATAATTGAGCCACAGTTAGCATTATACCCAAACCAAGTATATATTCTCATAGACTGATGCTAAAAATAAGTGTAAGCAGATCCTTACATGAAATTCTACTTACCCCTTATCTTGTACAATATCTTTCAACAATGAGTAACCTACTTAACCCTTTCCAATCCACTGTCTGACGTCTGAAGACATTCTGATTGAAGGCTGTACAGCTCTGATGTCTAAAGACATCCGGCAGGGTATTCTTACTGTATATTACTAGCCACTCTGTTGTCGGGGGCCTCTCCAGCATTTCCCATACTGCAGTACTGGCTCTAGCCAGCAGATGGCGCCATTGTATAATGGCAGAAAGAGAAAACCCCCTAGGAAATGCTGAATCCAAAATTGGATTGCAAAGGGTTAACATCATTAAAAATTAATCCAAGGCCTTCAAATACAATAATCAACCCAGACTGTTTCTCTATATTTTTTTACAATGCATACCTTATTCATAGACATTATGCGAAAGCTCTACCTTAAGTACCCAGAATAAATGCAACCAAGGGTTTGTTTGCATGTAGCAGATTTGTTGATGATAGAAACTATAGAAAAAAACTCAACATCAGTAAAGTCCTAGAAATGTCCTTCAAAAGGAAAATCTAATATTTTTTTTTCAAATCCCATTTACTATTAAGTAATGCAACACAAAAATCATAGTGAAGTGCCAAATACGAATTTGGTCTTGGACAGCGAAGCATTATTTGCATATGACACAGTTCGTTATAACTGATTACCTATTGAGATGTAGAAGAGCTATGTTGCCTGTGTCTCCAGGGAAGAATTCTTAAGAAAGCACGTATTACTCATGACTTTGCTTTCTCTTCTATTACCTGATTCAACAACATGATTTATATAGAGAATTTAAATCAAACTAACTGAACACATGTTATTACACCTCATCAATCATTTTGTCATTTGATGGATATCATAAAAGCAAAATTATGTTTATTACACCCAACAATGCAGTTTAATATCCTGTGAATATTTTGTGCAGGTGGTAACTGAAATTCGCATTATAAATTTATAGTTTCTCTCTGCTATATTGTCCGGCCTTATAAATCAGGAATATATTTCTGTAGTTATTGCTTCAAACCTTCGAGATTCTCTGCCAATTTTACTGAGAAAACTACGCTTTAAATAATAGTAGTTAATTACCGTGAAGGTTGTCGAAACTCAAACTATATTTATAGCATAAGCAAGAAAAAACACACTAATTATACATTATAAGACTTTCTAGGGTATAAATAATTAAGATGCTAATGTTATGCAAAGCTAGCATGCTTTCCTTGGAAAATATTGCAAATCAGAACCATTTTTATGTTATCTACACAATAAATATGTTGGCTAGCACAGAACATTCACCAATATTTCTAATAATAATAATTAAATTATTTTTTGTTTCACCATCCTGATTGCTTTCGTTAGTATGTAATGCCACCGCCTTTTAGTTCTGGTATAGAAGGGTCATGATGCTCATGCTGTGTGTGATGGGGGGCGCAACAGGGGAACATCTGCAACAGTGGAACTGGCAAGACAGGCATAGCATGGAAAGAGAACAGGTTTCCTGAGCGGGTTGGGATTTAACCCCTTGAGTGGCAGGTTTCCTACCACCCTGTCGTGCCCACCAGGGCAGGTTTTTTAAAATGGTCTAATCATTGAATTTCAACTAGTTTTGCAGTTGCGTCTCAAGAGCCATAACTTTTTCATTTTTCCATTGACATGGCCATATGAGGGCTTGTTTTTTGCGGGACAAGTTGTGATTTTTTAAACAGGGGGGAGGAAAAAAAGAAATGGGGAAAAAAGAAAAAAAGGGGCCATGTCATTAAGGGGTTAAACAATGTATTAACTTCCTTCTCTGGGTCATTACAACGCACACGGATACCACATGTGTGATTGTATTTTTGATTTTTTACAAAGTAAAGGGAGACAAGTGTTTTTATTATTTTTTAAATAATTTTTTTACTTTTTTTTTTTACATTTTTTTACATTTTTTTTTTGTCCCTTTAGGGGACTTCCACAGGGACCCATCAGGACCCCCTGATCACATTCCGGGGGTCCGATGGTGACAGCCCTTTACATGATGCAGTGACAGCTCTTTACATGCTGCAGTCACATAGACTGCAGCATGTAAATGGTTAACACAGCAGAGATCGGAGGTTTTCTCTGATCTCTGCTGTAAGAGCTTGTGCCTATCTGTCCTCTGACAGCTAACAACCAGCTCTCCGTGCCACAAAGACCATCGGCTTGCTTCTGACAAGCCGATGGTCTCTATGGCAACTTGTAAACAAAGCAGGACATTGCCGACATGTCGGCAATATCTTCTGCTGGTTTTTCAAAGCCCTTGCTCTGCTCTCTGTGGGTCTGTGCAGGCAGAGCACACTGTCACAGCTTGTGGCATCGTGCTCTGCAGCTCCCATAGTGATACATAGCCCGGAAATCTTCCGGGCTATGTTGCTATGAGCAGTGGAGCTCGTCCCCGGAAATTTTCCGGGCGTGCCACTCAAGGGGTTAAAGGTTGACATACTTACTCTGCAAGCTAGTTGGCTCTCATTGTAGTGCCCAATAAACCAGCAATGACACATTTTTCTTCTTCCGGTATATTCCCTGAGGCTGCAGAGTACCATAGATAGAGAACATTTGTATTAAATCTTCTCACATTTAGTTCAAAGATGAAAAATAGAAACATTTAATTTGAAAACCATATGGGCCATTTTACATACTAGGCCCAGTGGATAAAAAAGCTGCCCATGGTCATGTGATGGACACACAAGTGTTAACACAGCTCTGATACACGTATTGCAATTACTCCTGCATTTATGTGTCCATCGCATGACCAAGACAGACTATTGTACTTTCATGGAACCAACCTACAGAGAAACCCTAGGTAGTCTGATCCAGCAGAATCACTCTCTTCCATCTATCACCTACCAAAAATATGTTAGCAAAAAGAAGGGGACAGATTAAATGGAATATGACAACAGGATCAGATACAAAGGGGGTTGCTTCCTTTTAATTAAGGATGTGTTGGAATTACGAAAACATGGTTAAGAGAGAAAAAACCAACAAATATTAATTTGTTTCAACATGCTATAAAAAAACTGAGACCAAAATAATAAAAAAAATGTGCTCTAGTTACTAAACTGAATTCCATAGAAGTATTCTCACAATTTAATTTTTTGTAGCTAAATTAGACTATTCTTAGCGTACAGTTTCACAACAGAGTGCAGTTTTTAAATCCATTGTGCAGCATAGGAAGACCCTGGACACCTGACATACATGGGGAGCTGGGAGGGTAGAGTAATAGCTTGTTGCGACAGCACTTACCAAACTCCTTTCCTGGTGGGATACATGCAGTCAAGGCCAAAGTATTACTGCAGGACACCATAGACACCCTTATAATATGGAATGCCAATAACAGAAATATGAGGGTTTTAGTTGTCACGGCTGACGCCACCATTCCTACACACACCAGAATGACCTTTGCCAGGGAATAAATGTAGACAGAGACAGTCTTTGAGTACCACGGGTCCCTAGGAATGGTTAGGGCCCGGCAATAACTTTTACTTTGGTAAACTTGGAAATAATTATTACAAGGCAGTTCAATCAGAGATTTTACAGTGCATGTAAATGACTTTCAAACGTAATAAAGACTATTTTCTTACAGTACCTTAGTGTAACAGAAAAGGGTGTATCTCTATGCGGTGATCCTGGCTCTGGACAGCTGCGTAGGAAAATTAGACTTGTTTAGTACCTTTGCACTGGCCTTGTCTTGAAGAATTACTTACAAGTGCTCTTTCTCTAATACTTGGGGCTCACTTCGCTCACATTCAGAATTCAGACACTACAGGAAATCTCTCCTTCTTTTCCCTCTTCGCCACAAGGAAGCTGAAGGTGCTTCCATGTGGCTCTGTGTTTGGGGTGTCAGGTAGATAGAACACAGGTTGAAGATGAAGATCCTTTGCCGCTCTTAATCACTTCTATTTATATCCTTTCTCATACCGCATGACATGACAGACTTGATACATTTACATGCAGGCTTGGATTTTATTAAAGTTAACCTCTGAAGCGCTGCAGCTGTGCAACACACACACTGAAAATGACAAGACATATTTTGCACAGTGCATCCACAGAAGACAAACATGTATGACATTTAAGGAGGGGACTAGGATGATGTGCTGGGCCACTACACATTCTAGTGCCTTTCTACAATACAATACAGCGCATTGCTACATGTCCCATTCAGCTTTTTACCTGTGCTAGGATAAGCTGCTCCTTTAGGCACCAGCTGAAGGTGACTCTAAATTAATTTTCTGGTACACTGTGTGTGCTATACTCAACCTGAAGAAGCTCCTGTGCTTTAGATATAAAGTGATTTACAGCTTTCAGCAGCTCTTTTTGAATGTTATACCTTAGGACTTGCTTTATTTGTATTGGATAACTGCTCAATTTTCTTTGATCTTCCCTTTGTATTACTTTTGGTTGAAATTTTGGAGGTGTTCAAAACCAATTGCCAGCTTCCCAGAGAGGTATGGTTTCAGCATACAATATTTTCAACATAAATGTATGGTCCTGGAACCAATTAATATTATACGCTGAGGAACCACTGTGTGCCGAACTATGTGAAAGCTTTAGGCAGGTGTAGAAAAAATGCTGCAAAGTATGAATGCTTTCAAAAATAGAAGTGTTATTAGTTTATTTTTGTCAGTAAACAAAATGTAAAGTGGATTAACAAAAGAGAAATCTAAATCAAATTAATATTGATGTAACCACTCTTTGCCTTAAAAAAAGCGCCAATTCTTTTAGGGACAGTTTTGAAGGAACTGAGTGGGAGGTTGTTCCAAACATCTTGGAGAACTAACAATAGATCTTTTGTGAATGGTGCTTGATCAAAGTTTTCTGTCTCTTGATGTAATCCCAGATAAACTCGATGTTGTGATCAGAGCTGTGTTGGGGCCATATCATCACTTCCAGGACTCTGTATTCTTCTTTACACTGAATGACATTGGCTGTATGTTTGGGGTCATCCTGCTGAATAATAAATTGAGAGCCAGTCACATGCCTCTCTGATGGTATTGCATAATGGATAAGTATTTCTCAGCATTGAGGACTCCATTAATTCTGACCAAATCCCCAACTCCATTTGCCAAAATGCAGCCACAATCTTCCAAAGAACCTATATCATGTTTCATTGTTATCTGAAGACATTTGTTATTGTACTGCTCTCCAGCCCTTTGGCAAACAAATTGCCTCCTGTTACAGTCAAATATTTCACATTTTGACCTATCAGTCCGGGGTACCTGCTGCCATTTTTCTTCAACCTATTTCCTCTGTTTTCATGCATTGTTGAGTCATTTAGCCTTGTCTCTACATTGAAGGTGTAGATTTTTTCGGCAATTCTATGAAGACCACTTCTAGACAGACCTCTCCAAGCAGTAGATGGGTGTACCTGGTTTCTGCCATTTCTGAACTGATGGCGCTGCTCAATATCATATGATTTCAAAGGGATCTAAGGAAGATGTATCTTTTATCTGCTGTACTGTTTCTTTGGCCAACTACTGAGTCTTCAACTTTAGCCATTTCTTTGTGCATCTTCAAAATAGCTTTAACAGCACATCTTGAAACCCCAGTCTACTTTCATAGAGCTATAGAGTTGGAAAGAACCCCCAGGGTCATCAGGTCCAACCCCCTGCTCAATGCCAAATCACTAAATCATCCCAGACAGATGTCTTTCCAGTCTCTGTTTGAAGACTTCCATTGAGGAATACACCACCTCCAATGGTAACCTGTTCCACTCATCAATCTTCCTCACTTTTGGAATGTTAATACTAATATCTAATCTGTGTCTTCTCACTTAGTTTCATCCCATTGCTTCTAGTCTTACCTTGTGCAAATGAGAATAAAACTGATCCCTCTGCACTATGACAGCCCTTTAGATTATAGAATCATTGAATTGGAAAGGACCACCAGAGTTATCTGGTCCAACCCCCTGCACAAGGCAAGATTCACTAAATCATCCCAGACAGATGTCTGTCCAGCCTCTGTTTGAAGACTTCTAATAAATGAAAACTCACCACCTCCTATGGCAACCTATTCCACTCATTGATCATCTTCAATGTCAGGGTGTCAGACAACTATTAAGTCGTCTTGGCTTTCTTTTTGGCAAGCTGAACATTCCCTGATCCTTTAACTGTTCCTCATAAGACATGGTTTGAAGATCGTTCACCATCCTGGTAACTATTCTGGGAACTTGCTCTAGTTTGTCAATGTATTTTTGACCAACTAGGTAATTTAGTTGTTGGTATATCCAAGTCTTTTACACATATGCTAATTAGCTCAATTCCTCCCATTCTGTATGTACTTTTTTTTCATTTTTCTAGCCTAGATGAAGGACTTCACATTTCTCCCTGTTTAATGCCATTCTGTTAGTCACCGCTCACTGTTCAAGCTTGTCTAGATGTTTTTGAATCTTTGCCTGTGAGAGACCTTGCAGATGCAGTACAATATAACTACCTTTTCAGTATTACTTTCCAGCATTTTTCCACGCCAGCCTAAAACTTTTGCCCAGAAATATATAAACACAATAAAACATACACATATTTGATATCTCCATACACAAAATGACCATAAATTATGCCATGTATAGAAGTTATGGCATAATAGAGATTAAATTAAATAATGGTGGAATTGCTTTGTTGTGCATTCTACAAGTGTAAAAAGTTAAATGCTACCATAAATGTGTATATATCTCCAATAAATGATGCTTTAAATGTATGATCCCACAAAAAAAAACATCTAATCATTATGTACTCTTAACATAATTCCCCTGCTCCTTTAAGCCCAAACTGTCGTTTTAAGCAAGTTTAACACACAAAAAAATTTGACTGTAGCTAAAGAGCGAATTCTATATTTTTTGTGTTTTTTTTCACTGAAGACCCTCACTAACAATAGTCTTGAATAATGTTTAGCTCAATTACAGTGAAGCGCCAGAAGTCCCAGGCTTTAAACGTGCGCCACTCTAGATATACAACACAGGTTGAAAGCTCTTGCAATTTATCAGGAGTGGGTTGCGTGACCAGCTGGAACCCCACAGAGAAGAAAGAAGCAGTTTAAACTGCTTCTAACTTCTCTTTTCCAGCATACATAATGCTCAGCGAGCACATATTTTGCACAGGCAGCCATGTGACCATTTTTGCTCTGCAAAATAAGAAAATTGAATTTTTACTGAACAGAATGAGAAAATGTTTCAATTTAGTTATGGCTGAAACAGTAGTAAATCAAAATAATACCTTCTGTTTTCTGGTGTTTCTGTGTACTTCTTTTAAGAAATGAGACTCTTGGGACTAAATACAGGAAGTTCATAAGCATGTTAAACTATCTAAGCGTAGCATAAAATAGCAATAAAAACACAGTATTATTCATAATATATGGATAAGAGTAAAGGCATAGGCTCTCCAATTTAATTAAAATATTTATTATTAAAATGTATTTATGCATTATTTAAGCAATATAAAAGTTACAAAATCATCTTTATCAAATTAATAGATCCTGAACTCCTACAGATTCCCTGTTTTATAGGTAGAATATCCATCTGTAGATGTGCATGTGCAACATGAGAGACTGTACCTAAAAAATACGGTGGAACTTGTAATCTTTGTGTTTGGTCCTTGTGACCTTGAATAAGTCGTTTGGTTTTCCAATGTTCTAGAAACTAAAATCAAAGTCAAAGTGAGCAGGGAGCCTGGAAAAAGGAATGTTGCATCTCTGCTGCATAATAGCAAATTATAGAACTGCAAATAATAAAACCGTAACAAATGTGAATTACTTACTAAAGTATTGCTACTTAACAGTCATCATAGTAGACAGCTATAATAATGAATGATGTGAGAAAACCAGCAAACAAAATGTTAGTTGAAGTTTATTACATAAAACTTGCCAAATATTCAATTGACCATTTAACTTAGAGAACTTGGCAGGAACTTCACTGTGGGAAATAATGAACTTTGCCAAGTATGATGTGGTACAGTTGTCTGCATTCCTATGGGTATACAATATGAATAGGAATGTTATATATTTAAATGGTACTGGTTTGGCAGCGTAGGCACTCTGAAGTGTGTTTCTGGAGTTTGAATCCATAGAAATGTTACTCATTCAAACAATTTGGGCTAAAAAGTTGGTACTAATGGTGTTAGAGTATGTTGACATGTCTCAGGTTGTCTTCAGATTTTCAGCAAAAGTAAAAGTAGGCACCAAATCCACTGCACAAAGTAGGCCCCATATCCACAGTAAAATCCACATCTTAAAGGGTACATAAACATGATGAGAATCTCACGAGAGTTTAGTGCGTTGCGAGATGCACAAAACTTGTATGGATGTGAACTCCATTCTTTTGAAGGGACTCAGGGTGCCTTCACACTGGCGAGAAAATTGTGCGAGATTTGTGCACAATTTTGAATGGGTTAATTCACATTAGCGATGTTTTCTTGCATGGCACTGCGATTCCCTAACTTTCTGCGTTTATTGTCTATAATTGAAATCAATGGGAAACACTTGCGATCATCTAGCATGTGTGAAACACGCACCCGAGGATCACAATTTCACAGAACTAATGTAAGGCGTTTTTGAATCAAAAATGCCTCACATCCCCATGTAAAATGCACGTTGGCAAACATGATATTGGGCTGAGTTTCTTGGCCCGATATCGCACTTGCCCATGTAAATATAGCCTTATAAGACACACACAGGTTTTAGAGGAAGGAAATAGGAAAAAAATATTTTGAACACCCCCAGACCAGGCAGTGAGGGAGGTATTACAGGAGGAATAAAGAGTAGTAGTACTGCTAGAATGAATAAAGTATATAACACTAGGTCAACCTGCCATTCAGGATCCAGGGAGGGATGAGTGTAAATGTAATAGTAAAAAAAATCGCAGAGGTGAGAGAAAAAATGTACAAAGACATAACTCACAGAAAAGGAAGCCAAATATGCATCCCCTGATACTTTGCCGGACAGGCTCAATCACCATGTTTCTAGATAGCATGCAAAGTACCAAATTGCAAAAAGAGTTAGCGATTTGTTCAGTGCAGACTAAATGGCAGTAACACACCTCAAACCAAATTGGAGGAGGGGTGACTGCAGACAAAATAGTCTGCACATGTGAACCGATACCAAAGATCTCAGCCATAGATAAGTGCGCCACACTATACAGTATTACAACCCATAATGGCAAAGCAGTGGATTACCCAGTATTACCACAGTGCGCCACACTGGCGTGACACCCTGGGCTGCCTCAGCATCTATAGCAGAACGCATACCAAAAAAAATACTGATAAATGCGGGTGTTAGCATTTCGGTCAAGACACATATGCTAACGTGCCACGGCAAGGCCATCATGAGTATGTGAGAACCTATGCTATCTCACTATTAACTAGATTAAATTCACAGAGGTGAGAGAAAAAATGTACAAAGACATAACTCACAGAAAAGAAAGCCAAATATGCATCCCCTGATACGTTACAGGACAGGCGCAATCACCTGTGTGTGGCTGAAGTTTAGTCTGCACTGAACAAATTGCTGCCCCTTATTGCAGTCTGGCACTCTGCATGCTATCAAGGAACATGATTGAGCCGGTCCTGCAACGTATCAGGGGATGCATATATGGCTTTCTTTTCAGTGAGTTAAATGTGATGGTGATCCTATTACTTGTCACCCAGCTTTCCAGAGAGAACAGGTGCAGATGCTGCTGGATGCAGCACCCTCTACTGTTACGTAGCTAGGTGAAGAGATTTCTCAGCCCCGTCCTCACCTAACTGCCTAGCAGAAGGGGGTTTGTAGTGAAAATGTACACAATAGGCTAATAAAACCCATTGCAAAAATGATTAGAATGGCATATATTGTACATTTAGAAAAAAAGTATAGGTTTTATTAATGGTGCATATGTTTCACGTTTTATGCACTAGTTACAGCTTAAGAAAACCCTAATATACTTCCTAATATAATTATTAAATGCACTTATGATTTTCACTGTACCACTAGAGATCGATTACCCAACCACTGTGATCCAATTTACACAAATTTTTGAGGATAATACATAATGCATAAAGAATTCAGCAGAATCCTTTACTCCCTTCAGGCCAAACATGTATTCTAGTTTCCATGTGCATCATTTAAATGATATATTTATGGAGTAGGACATGGAGATGAATTAAATGCTCATTATGACAGACCTGAGTGGAAGTAAATCATAATTTATCATTCTAAGAAATGTATTCACAGTATTTATGATTGTATACACACAAGCAAAGAGAAGGTCCTGTTCTGAAAATTGGTTTATAAAATATATGTCACTATGTAAACAAATTAGAGGTGAAAATATTTGGTGGGTTTTATTTTTTTTTCATTTCCATGGCTTAAAATGAGGAATTACATAATAATTAGAGATGAGCGAGCACCAAAATGCTCGGGTGCTCGTTACTCGGGACGAAATTATCGCGATGCTCGAGGGTTCATTTCGAGTAACGAACCCCATTGAAGTCAATGGGCGACCCGAGCATTTTTGTATATAGCCGATGCTTGCTAAGGTTTTCATTTGTGAAAATCTGGGCAATTCAAGAAAGTGATGGGAACGACACAGCAACGGATAGGGCAGGCGAGGGGCTACATGTTGGGCTGCATCTCAAGTTCCCAAATCCCACTATTAAGCCACAATAGCGGCAAGAGTGCCCCCCCCCCTCCCAACAACTTTTACTTCTGAAAAGCCCTCATTAGCAATGCATACCTTAGCTAAGCACCACACTACCTCCAACAAAGCACAATCACTGCCTGCATGACACTCCGCTGCCACTTCTCCTGGGTTACATGCTGACCAACCCCCCCCCCCCCCCCTGCACGACCCAGTGTCCACAGCTCACACCAAAGTGTCCCTGCGCAGCCTTCAGCTGCCCTCATGCCACACCACCCTCATGTCTATTTATAAGTGCGTCTGCCATGAGGAGGAACCGCAGGCACACACTGCAGAGGGTTGGCACGGCTAGGCAGCGACCCTCTTTAAAAGGGGCGGGGCGATAGCCCTCAATGCTGTACAGAAGCAATGAGAAATATAATCCTGTGCCACCGCCATCAGAAGCTGCACACGTGGGCATAGCAATGGGGAACCTATGTGCCACACACTATTCATTCTGTCAAGGTGTCTGCATGCCCCAGTCAGACCGCGGTTTTTTATAAATAGTCACAGGCAGGTACAACTCCGCAATGGGAATTCCGTGTGCACCCACAGCATGGGTGGCTCCCTGGAACCCACCGGCTGTACATAAATGTATCCCATTGCAGTGCCCATCACAGCTGAGGAAACGTCCGATTAAATGCAGGTGGGCTTCGGCCCACACTGCATGCCCCAGTCACACTGGGGTTCTTTAGAAATGGATACATGCAGTTACAACTCCCTGTGGACCCACAGCATGGGTGGGTGCCAGGAAGCCACCGGCGGTACATAAATATATCCCATTGCATTGCCCATCACAGCTGAAGTAATGTCATGTTAAATGCAGGTGGGCTTCGGCCCACACTGCATGCCCCAGTCAGACTGGGGTTCTTTTAAAGTGGACACATGCAGTTATAACTCCCTGTGGACCCACAGCATTGGTGGGTGCCAGGAAGCCACTGGCGGTACATAAATATATCCCATTGCATTGCCCATAACAGCTGAGGTAATGTCATGTTAAATGCAGGTGGGCTTCGGCCCACACTGCATGCCCCAGTCAGACTGGGGTTCTTTAGAAGTAGACACATGCAGTTACAACTCCCTGTGGACCCACAGCATGGGTGGCTCCCTGGAACCCACCGGCGGTACATAAATATATCCCATTGCAGTGCCCAGCATAGCTGATGTAACGTCAGCTTTAATGCAGGTGGGCAAAAAATTAATTGGATTACACTGTAGGCGAGGGCCCCAAAAAATTGGTGTACCAACAGTACTAATGTACTTCAGAAAAATTGCCCATGCCCAACCAAGAGGGCAGGTGAAACCCATTAATCGCTTTGGTTAATGTGGCTTAATTTGTAACTAGGCCTGGAGGCAGCCCAGTTAAAATAAAAATTGGTTGAGGTGAAAGTTTCAACGCTTTAATGATCATTGAAACGTATAAAAATTGTTTACAAAAATTATATGACTGAGCCTTGTGGGCCTAAGAAAAATTGCCCGTTCGGCGTGATTACGTCAGGTTTCAGGAGGAGGAGCAGGAGGAGGAGGATGAATATTATACACAGATTGATGAAGCTAAAAGGTCCACGTTTTTGATGGTGATAGAGAACAATGCTTTCATCCGCGGGTGCAGCCTACGTATTGTTTAGGTATCGCTGCTGTTTGCTGGTGGAGAAGAGAAGTCTGGTGAAATCCAGGCTTTGTTCATCTTGATGACTGTAAGCCTGTCGGCACTGTCAGTTGACAGGCGGGTACGCTTATCTGTGATGATTCCCCCAGCCGCACTAAACACCCTCTCTGACAAGACGCTAGCCACAAGACAAGCAAGCACCTCCAGGGCATACAGCGCGAGTTCAGGCCACGTGTCCAGCTTCAACACCCAGTAGTTGCAGGGGGCAGAGGCGTCACGGAGGACGGTCGTGCGATCGGCTACGTACTCCCTCACCATCCTTTTACAGTGCTCCCACCGACTGGGGAGCAGTGACACAGTCTTGCTGGGGAGCCAGAAAACTGTCAAAGGCCTTAGAGAGTGTTCCCCTGCCTGTGCTGCACATGCTGCCTGATCTCTGCGCTTCCCCTGCTACCTGGCCCTCGGAACTGCGCCTTCGGCCACTAGCGCTGTCGGATGGGAAGTTTACCATCAGTTTGTCCGCCAGGGTCCTGTGGTATGGCATCACTCTCGAACCCCTTTCCTCTTCGGGTATGAGAGTGGAAAGGTTCTCCTTATACCATGGGTCGAGCAGTCTGTACACCCAGTAATCCGTAGTGGCCAGAATGCGTGTAACGCGAGGGTCACGAGAAAGGCATCCTAACATGAAGTCAGCCATGTGTGCCAGGGTACCTGTACGCAACACATGGCTGTCCTCACTAGGAAGATCACTTTCAGGATCCTCCTCCTCCTCCTCCTCAGGCCATACACGCTGAAAGGATGACAGGCAAGCAGCATGGGTACCCTCAGCAGTGGGCCAAGCTGTCTCTTCCCCCTCCTCCTCATCCTGCTCATGCTCCTCCTCCTCCTCCTCAATGCGCTGAGATATAGACAGGAGGGTGCTCTGACTATCCAGCGACATACTGTCTTACCCCGGCTCTGTTTCCGAGCGCAAAGCGTCTGCCTTTATGCTTTGCAGGGAACTTCTCAAGAGGCATAGCAGAGGAATGGTGACGCTAATGATTGCAGCATCGCCGCTCACCATCTGGGTAGACTCCTCAAAGTTTCCAAGGACCTGGCAGATGTCTGCCAACCAGACCCACTCTTCTGTAAAGAATTGAGGAGGCTGACTCCCACTGCGCCGCCCATGTTGGAGTTGGTATTCCACTATAGCTCTACGCTGCTCATAGAGCTTGGCCAACATGTGGAGTGTAGAGTTCCACCATGTGGGCACGTCGCACAGCAGTCGGTGCACTGGCAGATGAAACCGATGTTGCAGGGTGCGCAGGGTGGCAGCGTCCGTGTGGGACTTGCGGAAATGTGCGCAGAGCCGGCGCACCCTTCCGAACAGGTCTGACAAGCGTGGGTAGCTTTTCAGAAAGCGCTGAACCACCAAATTAAAGACGTGGGCCAGGCATGGCACGTGCGTGAGGCTGCCGAGCTGCAGAGCCGCCACCAGGTTACGGCCGTTGTCACACACGACCATGCCCGGTTGGAGGCTCAGCGGCGCAAGCCAGCGGTCGGTCTGCTCTGTCAGACCCTGCAGCAGTTCGTGGGCCGTGTGCCTCTTATCTCCTAAGCTGAGTAGTTTCAGCACGGCCTGCTGACGCTTTCCCACCGCTGTGCTGCCATGCCGCGCGACACCGACTGCTGGCGACTTGCTGCTGCTGACACATCTTGATTAAGAGACAGAGGTTGTGGAGGAGGAGGAGGAGGGTGGTTTAGTGCAGGAAGCATACACCGCCGCAGATACCACCACCGAGCTGGGGCCCGCAATTCTGGGGTGGGTAGGACGTGAGCGGTCCCAGGCTCTGACTCTATCCCAGCCTCCACTAAATTCACCCAATGTGCCGTCAGGGAGATATAGTGGCCCTGCTCGCCTGTGCTTGTCCACGTGTCCGTTGTTAAGTGGACCTTGCCAGTAACCGCGTTGGTGAGGGCGCGTACAATGTTGCGGGAGACGTGGTCGTGCAGGGCTGGGACAGCACATCGGGAAAAGTAGTGGCGACTGGGAACTGAGTAGCGCGGGGCCGCCGCCGCCATCATACTTTTGAAAGACTCCGTTTCCACAACCCTATACGGCAGCATCTCCGGGCTGATAAATTTGGCTATGTGCACGTTTAACGATTGAGCGTGCGGGTGCGTGGCGGCGTACTTGCGCTCCAACACTTGCGCTAGCGACGGCTGGACGGTGCGCTGACAGACATTGGTGGATGGGGCTGAGGACAGCGAAGGTGAGGGTGTGGGTGCAGGCCAGGAGACGGTAGTGCCTGTGTCCTGAGAGGGGGGTTTGATCTCAGTGGCAGGTTGGGTCACAGGGGGAGAGGCAGCGGTGCAAACCGGAGGCGGTGAACGGCCTTCGTCCCACCTTGTGGGGTGCTTGGCCATCATATGTCTGCGCATGCTGGTGGTGGTGAGGCTGGTGGTGGTGGCTCCCCGGCTGATCTTGGCGCGACAAAGGTTGCACACCACTGTTCGTCGGTCGTCTGCGCTCTCAGTGAAAAACTGCCAGACCTTTGAGCACCTCGGCCTCTGCAGGGTGGCATGGCGCGAGGGGGCGCTTTGGGAAACAGTTGGTGGATTCTTCGGTCTGGCCCTGCCTCTACCCCTGGACACCGCACTGCCTCTTGCAACCTGCCCTGCTGCTGCCCTTGCCTCCCCCTCTGAAGACCTGTCCTCAGTAGGCATAGCAAACCAGGTGGGGTCAGTCACCTCATTCTCCTGCTGCTCTTCCTCCGAATCCTCTGTGCGCTCCTCCCTCGGACTTACTGCCCTTACTACTACCTCACTGATAGACAACTGTGTCTCATCGTCATCGGCCTCCTCCCCCACTGAAAGGTCTTGAGGCAGTTGCCGGAAGTCCCCAGCCTCATCCCCCGGACCCCGGGAACTTTCCAAAGGTTGGGCATCAGTCACGATAAACTCCTCTGGTGGGAGAGGAATCATTGCTGCCCAATCTGAGCAGGGGCCCGAGAACAGTTCCTGGGAGTCTGCCCGCTCCTCAGAATGTGTCATTGTAAATGAGTGAGGAGGCTGGGAGGAAGGAGGAGCAGCAGCCAGAGGATTCAGAGTTGCAGCAGTGGACAGCGCAGAACTCTGGGTGGACGATAGATTGCTGGATGCACTTTCTGCTATCCACGACAGGACCTGCTCACACTGCTCATTTTCTAATAAAGGTCTACCGCGTGGACCCATTAATTGTGAGATGAATGTGGGGATGCCAGAAACGTGCCTCTCTCCTAATCCCGCAGCAGTCTGCTGCGATACACCTAGATCAGGAGCTCAGCCTGTGCCCACACCCTGACTTGGGCCTCCGCGTCCTCGCCCGCGTCCACGTCCTCTAGGCCTACCCCTACCCCTCAGCATGCTGTATTACCAGTAATGCAGAAACAGAGCGCTGTAATTAAATGTGCCGCTTATTGGCCTGTGGTTGGAGGCTGACTTCGCTTACGGAACGCCAGGAAATAATTTTGCGCAAGCCTGCTGTAACACTTAGCTGGCTGCATATGAATTAGGAGGACTACTACACCCAGCACAGACCCAGAACACTGAGGACAGTCACAGGCAGCCCAAATAGATTTTTTTCCCCAAATGTTTTTGCAAAGGCCCACTGCCTATATTCAATAAATATATCTCTTCTCTCTCTGCGTCACCGCTACTGGCCCTGGAGTATGTCAAATAACTGCAGAGTGTTGCACTGTGGACTGGAATACAGCAGTGATTTAACAGCCAACACTGAGCCAGGAAATAATTTTGCGCAAGCCTGCTGTAACACTTAGCTGGCTGCGTATGAATTAGGAGGACTACTACACCCAGCACAGACCCAGAACACTGAGGACAGTCACAGGCAGCCCAAATAGATTTTTTTCCCCAAATGTTTTTGCAAAGGCCCACTGCCTATATCCAATAAATATATCTCTTCTCTCTCTGCGTCACTGCTACTGGCCCTGGAGTATGTCAAATAACTGCAGAGTGTTGCACTGTGGACTGGAATACAGCGGTGATTTAACAGCCAACACAGAGCCAGGAAATAATTTTGCGCAAGCCTGCTGTAACACTTAGCTGGCTGCGTATGAATTAGGAGGACTACTACACCCAGCACAGACCCAGAACACTGAGGACAGTCACAGGCAGCCCAAATAGATTTTTTTCCCCAAATGTTTTTGCAAAGGCCCACTGCCTATATTCAATAAATAAGTCTTCTGTCCCTGCCTCACAATATATGTCTTCTGTCCCTGCCTAACCACCACTTCTGGCCCTGGAGTATTACTGCAGGGCGCAATGCTCTGCACGGCCGATATACCAAAAAAAAAAAATGTGCAACACTGCAAAAAGCAGCCTCCACACTACTGCACACGGTTAGATGTGGCCCTAAGAAGGACCGTTGGGGTTCTTGAAGCCAAAAATACTCCTAACACTCTCCCTATAGCAGCTCCGGCACCAGCAGCACTTTCCCTCCTCTATGTCAGAACAAATCTGTGGCGAGCCGCGGGAGGGGCCGATTTTTATACTCGGGTGACACCTGATCTCCCCAGCCACTCACTGCAGGGGGTGGTATAGGGCTTGAACGTCGCAGGGAGAAGTTGTAATGCCTTCCCTGTCTTTCTATTGGCCAGAAAAGCGCGCTAACGTCTCAGAGATGAAAGTGAAAGTAACTCGAACATCGCGTGGTACTCGTCACGAGTAACGAGCATCTCGAACACGCTAATACTCGAACGAGTATCAAGCTCAGACGAGTACGTTCGCTCATCTCTAATCATGATACATTTGTTGATAGTGATGATTCTCTTTGTGATGATACTGATGCTGTTGTTGTTGTTAATGCTTCTAATAATGTTACCAATGTTATTAATAATTATAATAAAGCTATTCACAATGGTGATCATTCCGTAATTATATTGATATTTGTGATGTTTCTGATAATTATAAAGTTATTTTGCTATCGATGATATTCTTGTTGTTAATGCCTCTAATTCTGATGATGTTCTTGATGTTATTTATGATTAATTTTTTCTGTAGATGTTCCTTTGTATTCAGGCAGCCATTGAGTTGAACAAGAGCTGAATTTCATTCTTGTCGATGCCTTTGGAGGAATTGTCTGTTAAGAAACACAACAGATGACGTAAATAATTCAATATTTTGAATAGTGTAATTGAACATGCGATAGATGTTGGTATAGATGTAAAACGCCACCTTAATTGCCATAGCACAATGCAGAGAAAGAGTAACATATCTATGTTAATTATGCAGAGCAGCATCCATTCAAAGTAAATAAGCACAGCTGAGCTATATAAAGACAATAGCTGATATACCCGGGCTCACCCGAGTTAGTTTGATACAAGTGTTTACATGTTGTTTGCATGGAAAATTTTATGAAGTCAAGATTACTTTAGAGTAACCGAGGAATAAAATATGTATACACATAGAGGAGCGTTAGATTCTCCTCAGGCTGCATGTACCACTGTCCCTCTGCAGAATGTGCCACCCGTCTCACTCTCCTTATTTAAAACTTAAAGAATGCTTGCGCCAAATTTCACATTTTTACGACACAGAGAAGTTACATTACATAGGGGTGCACTTACTTTTGCACTTAGTATTGAATAATCAAATTGTGACCCCTTTACTTTTCCTATTTAGGACCTAAAAAATAGTCGTACCAAATTTCATGTTTGTGCGACACCAGGAAGTTACATTACATAGGGGTGCCAGTACTTTTGCACTTAGCATTGAATAATCAAGTTGTAACCTCTTTACTTTTCCTACTTAGGACCTAAAGAATGCTCATGCCAAATGTCATGTTTGTACGACATCGGGAAGTTAGAGAATTACTGGCAAGTCAGTCAGTGAGTCAGTGAATGAGGGATTTCACCTTTATATACATATAGAATGAGCTTTATGGCCCACTAGGCTATTAAAGAGGTTGTCCCGCGCCGAAACGGGTTTTTTTTTTTTTCAACCCCCCCCCCCCCCCCGTTCGGCGCGAGACAACCCCGATGCAGGGGTTAAAAAAGATCACCGGACAGCGCTTACCTGAATCCCCGCGCTCCGGTGACTTCTTACTTACCCGGTGAAGATGGCCGCCGGCATCTTCTCCCTCCGTGGACCGCAGGGCTTCTGTGCGGTCCATTGCCGATTCCAGCCTCCTGATTGGCTGGAATCGGCACGTGACGGGGTGGAGCTACACGGAGCCCCATTGAGAAGATAAGAAGACCCGGACTGCGCAAGCGCGTCTAATTTGGCCATTAGACGGCGAAAATTAGACGGCAACCATGGAGACGAGGACGCCAGCAACGGAGCAGGTAAGTGAAAAACTTTTTATAACTTCTGTATGGCTCATAATTAATGCACAATGTACATTACAAAGTGCATTAATATGGCCATACAGAAGTGTATAGACCCACTTGCTGCCGCGGGACAACCCCTTTAACATAGCTCACCGGTGGTTAAGGTGGCAAATGCTATATCTGTGTATAAATAATTATTTCAATATATAATAAAATTGGCAGCTTGCAACTACCACTAGGGGTGCTCTGTGCAACTTATACAGCTACTATAGAACTTATAGCGCTAGAACTTAGTGGAAATTGTAAGGATGTCTATGTATTGAGATTCCCTAAGTGGTATGATAAGAAATTACTATGGCTCTCTATCAAGAAGCAAAAGTTCAGAGCTGGGCCCCTTTCTAACCAAAGACCCCATAGCAGTGATGTGGTCTGGCACTACCATATTTATGTCACTGCTAACAATGTAACACTAATGCCTTATTATTGGTGTTCTAAGACCTTTCATTTTGTCTGTCACTGCCATATAAACAGCTAATGTGAGTGACTTTGTAAGAGGGATGAGCAGTACCCTGCTCCTGTCGTATGTAGAATAGGCCTCTCTGCATTGAGCTCCAAGATCTAAGTCCTGTCCCCTGCCACTGTTGGCCACTTTGTGGCATCCTGGACAGAGCTCTAGATTCAAGTTACAGACTTTATTATTATAGTTGTCCAGAAGAGAGACCTCCAATATTGCTAATAGAAGTCAATGGCTCTATTAGAGAATACGGGAATCTTCCAGAAAGGTTCTCTGGCTGTCAGTAGAGGAAGTGCCAGCAGCCATAAGATTGCAGAGGTGCCATCCAAGTATCATTGCAGTCAGGGGCCTTCTGAACAACCCCTGGGCTGCTATGATTGTAAACATAGTGCTGATCAATGCATGTTTACAAAGTTTTGTTCATAGATGACCTTTTGAATTTTGTAGTAGGACAAAACAAAATTTTTTCTATAGTCACATCTGTGTTATATATCTTGCTAATGTCAAAGGATATTCATTTTTATTATTATTGTGAAAACTGTTGCCTGTATTTCCCACAAATCACCATTTAATAACAAGTAGTAGGTGAAGAAATGTGTTAGAAAATCACAAGTTCAAGGATAATTCATCTGAATGTACAAATGTAAGATACGAAGGAAATTTGTGTTCAATGATAAACCTGTAATCAGCAGATGGAAAGCCATTGAACAGCACATCATAGCACCAGACCTTGACTTACAGCTAACAATGGCCCTCCAGCCAATGAGGTGCGAATCGTGACTTTCAGCATCACTCTACATAACTGCTCTGCTTTTATGTTCATAAACGTAAAGTTATTAAATTCATAAAGAAAACAAAATTGAATAATAAATAAAATCATAGGTACCAATTGATACAATGATCTGAAATTATAGTAATATAGTGCTGAGCAAACCGAACCCATAAAACACTGTTTTGGATTGAACTTGAAATGAAAAGTTCATTTTGGCATGAACCTGAACCAAACTTTTAGCAAATTTTTACCCCAAACGGGGTTCTACTGGTTCAGTTTGCTTAACACTAGTCCTGAACACTGGTGTATACCACTTTCTAAGAGCCATAAAAGCCCTGTGTAACACTCAAGAGTGTTATACAGGGTTTTTATGGGTCTTGAACAGTGCTATACACCAGTGTTCAGGACTAGTGTTAAAAGGGGTTGTCCCGCGAAAGCAAGTGGGGTTAAGCACTGCTGTATGGCCATATTAATGCACTTTGTAATATACATCGTGCATTAAATATTGGCATTACAGAAGTTATACACTTACCCCTCCGGTGCTGGCGTCCTCGTCTCCATGGCGCCGACCAAAGCCTTCTTCTGCCTGGATTAGACGCGCTTGCGCAGTCTGCCCTCTTCTGTCCGGCTCCGGTGTGCTCGAGCCGCAGAGGTCTTCTGCGCATGCGCAGAAGACCTGTGCGGCGCGAGCACGCCGAAGCGGCCCCTTCAGCGCAAGCGCGGGACAACCTCTTTAAGCAAACCGAACCAGGAGAACCCTGGTTTTACCAGTTTTAGGCGTTTTGGTAAACTTTCAGTTCAGTTCAAACTATATTTGACCAAACGAAACTTTTCCTAAGTTCATTTATCACTAATAATAAGTGAGATAATTATATCTAGCAAAGTACCTGCTGTCATTGTCTTTTTTAGAGAACCATGCACCTTATACGCTAATGAGTGCACACTTGGGGAATAAGATGCATGGTTCCTAGCACTGGCATTCTTCACTCACACTTTTGTGAACTAAAATATAGAGCAGTGGTTCCCAATAGAGATGAGCGAGTATACTCGGTAAAGGCAGTTGCTCGAGCGAGCATTGCCTTTAGCGAGTACCTGCCCGCTCGAGATGAAAGGTTCGGGTGCCGGCGGCGGGCAGGGAGCTGCGGGGGAGAGCGAAGCGGAACGGAGGGGAGATCTCTTTCTCCCTCTCTCCCCCCCGCTCCCTCCTGCTGACAGCCGCTACTCACCGCTCCCCCGCGCCGGCACCCGAACCTTTCATCTCGAGCGGGCAGGTACTCGATAAAGGCAATGCTCGCTCGAGCAATTGCCTTTACCGAGTATACTCGCTCATCTCTAGTTCCCAACCTCTTGTACTTTGTGAGCCACATTCACTTTTGAATAATGGTCGAGAGCCAAATTCAACTGAAAATTGTTAAATTAATCATGGTAAAACACAAAGTCATAAAATTCCAATTTGTAGATTGACATTTTGGTATGAAATTTGAAACGGTTATTATACATCAGCCTGTCAGGCCTCATGTCCACGGGGGAAAAACAGTCCCGCTACGGATTCTCCATGGAGAATCCGTAGCGGGTCTCTCCTGCCCCGCGGACATGAGCTCTTAAAATAAGAATTAACTTACCCGCAGCAGACCAGGAAGGTCTTCTCTTCTTCACGGCCGGATCTTCTTTCTTGACGCCAGTAACGTCATTACGCAAGGGAACGTACCTACGACCTCGCCATAAAGGCGGGGTCACGCAACAAGCGAAGCACGGGCGGAGGTAGTGGGCATGGCTGACGCGCATGACATCGCCAGAGGGGCGGGGTCACGCAAGTTACGTCATTACGCAAGGAGTATTTGTGTATATAACATCTATTTAGGCATCACACTACAACATATTTATATTGATTGTCTGGACATGAGATCTTAGTTTTGTAACTACCTCTTGTTATAATAAAGACTGAGTTTATATGAGCTATAATTTTCTATTCGGATATGTTCTTTATTAGTTCCCCCCCTGTGGTTCCGCAAGTCACCCCAACAGAATTTCAAAACAATACTTACCTGGAAGATGGTTATTTATAAGCCTTACTTACAATCTAAAGATAAATACTTTATTAAAATTAAAAGCCACATATATCGGGCCCCGCAATAATCCTGTGTCATGACGCCGCAGTACGGGCAATATTCCCGATGTATATTAAGTTTTGGCATAAGCGCTGAAACACAGGTACGCCTATTGACGTAATGACGTCACACGCACCCCTCCATCGAGTAGGCAGAGAGAAACGCCCCAGCTACATTCCTTACGGACAGAGCTTCAGCCGTAACCGCGGTTTCTGACGTAATTACGTCACATGCGTGACCCCGCCTCTCTGGCGAGGTCGTAGGTACGTCTCCTTGCGTAATGACGTAACTTGTGTGACCCCGCCCCTCTGGCGATGTCACGCGCGTCAGCCATGCCCACTACCTCCACCCGTGCTTCGCTTGTTGCGTGACCCCGCCTTTATGGCGAGGTCGTAGGTACGTTCCCTTGCGTAATGACGTTACTGGCGTGACCCCGCCCCTCTGGCGATGTCACGCGCGTCAGCCACGCCCACTACCTCCGCCCGTGCTTCGCCTGTTACGATCTTCAATCAAAGGCTTAGATTCCTATACTGCGGTTAGATACCAACACATATAGACGTGACATCCACCTTCTAATGGACATGGATGGGTGTAAAGATCACTATGATGGTCATTCAACTGCACATGGCTTTTGTTTACAGATTCCAGTGATCCAATTGGAAGGACTTGCTTAAACCAACCCACAGTGGGAGGGGTTATCTCATATATAACTGGCTCAGCAATCAATTACCTTCATTCCCTAGCCTACCATCAAGGCGACGGGTTACTCTCTCCACTATGCTCCTGCTGGAGCTCTTTTTTTCTTTGCATTAGGGCTTTAGTTACCATCTGTGGGCGCTCTGAACTAACCTCTTTGCTTTAATCTATTATTGAGATTTGGGATACAGTTTTTTTGTACTCCCTGGGTTTATCTTACTTAGAAAAGCAGTAGTCTTTTTGGCACACACTAAGACTGGGGCAATAAGACACACATTGGTGTCTTCCCCCGTAGTGCTTTATCCTCGTGTTAGTATCAGGCTTCTGAACACCTTAGACCGTATGATTATTGTGTTTTAGTCCCTCAGGTTGAGACACAGCCCATTACGCTTCATTAGAGAGCGGGAGCTATTTGCATCTGAAACTGGGACTTGCCTCCTTAGTTTTTTGAAATAGGTCTCTAAGCTATTGTAGGTGACCTATTTGTTTTATAATTATAGCTAAGCGCTCATCGTCTATTTCAGTCAGAAAATCTTTTGTGATACTCTAAGAATTTATCTAGCCTTGTTATCTACAGTTTAGTACTACATCTCCTGATGATCCACAAAGATCGTGTGGTGAAACGCGTAGAGCCAAAGTACTGATTTCAGAGTCAGAGTACTGATTTCATGTATCAACTATTGAAGCAGTTACCACCACTGCACTACTATCTTATAGCTGTTTTCAGCATATAGAGGAGAAAGTACACATATATTCTCCCCTGGCTATCTACTGTCCTTAAGTTTAAGTACTGATTTCACGTATCAACTATTGAAAGCAGATACCATCAGGCTACCTATTGCCTTGAATTTTTCGATCGTATATTTTGGGTGTTTTATAAATATTGGTGTCCGGTGACTGTGCTCCATCAAAGATCCCCCACATAAGACCCAAAGTACCTAGTTTAGGGACTTACACCGGACCTCATACGACCGATCTAGGTCACATAATAAATATCCACCCAACACGATCTCCTATAGGGGCTGAGTGGGGATTAGAGAATTCAATGAAATCTACCAGGCTCATATAGAACAATAATCAAATGAGCCTTCATCTACAAACTCTCCCCCTATACCCTTAGGGTCTCCTGATCCCCGTCTCGGTGGAGTGTCTGTCAACTTAGACTTAAATAATCATCGAGTGTCTTAATCCAGGTTACCACGTGGTATAAGTGGTCCAATACACCTGGTTCATTTGTGTTTGTGAGTGTTGTGCCCTTATTTGTATTTTAACCTTATCTTAATAAAATTTATAGTTTTAGTATAAGTCACGTCTGTGAATTGAGATACTACAAGTTTGGTGAAAGCCTCGCAGGGCCAGTATTTTGTTAACATATGTGAGTTCAGTCACGCAGGACCGATATTCATATGATCGTTATGAAAACACTAGAACAAATTGTTTGTAACTTCTAAACCAGAACTAAACGTTCATCTTTCGTAGAACAGTTGGTGTAAATGTAAGTAAGAGAGGGAGAGGGAAGAAACAGAAAAAAAATTAAAAGGAGAGGCAGAGGGAGAGAAAAGGAAACCTGTCTCTATACTCAGTGCCACTACTTTCTCTATCACCCATTGTAGGAAGTCTTAACCTGCCCAGGGACCCCTTCGAGTCCTCCCTGAGATACCATGATGTGTATTGAAAAGGCGTCATAATATTTGCTAATTATCTGAATCCGTGAAGTGGGATATCAAGAAAGGTTTCCGTTTCCTCAAGAATTTTTTTGCTCCTCTTACGAAAAGCTTGACTTTAGTAACATGGAACCGAGCATTTGGGTGCTCGCCCATCTCTAATCCCAGCCCCAAGCTGTCTTATGTGCGCTTTTAAGTGTAATTGTAAGTTTGAGCAGGTCACCATCCGGTATCTGTATACACTATATGGATAAAAGTATTTGGAAACGGCATGTTTTTCAGAAAAAGTGCTTTATATTATTTAGTAATGTTTACACCCTTCTTTTGCTTGTATTACAGCAGCATCAGGTCGAGGCATACTTTCCACAAGTTCTCTGTAAGACTGGGCAGGAATAAATCACCATTCCCCATGCAAGGCTGTGAGAAGAGATTGTTGTGAGGATGGGCGTGGGTGGTGATGTCCTACCTGTCGATCCAGTTCATCCCACAAGTGTTCAATCCTGATGAATGGTTATTACAAAATGAGCAGCTTTTTATTTTAGCCACGCCCTTCCCAGCATACGGTTCGGCAAACTAAGTATTTGCATATTTGCTGAAAGACATGCAGTGTCCAAATACTTTTGTCCATATAGTGTATGTACAAATGTAAGGCTGCATCCACACAGGCGACTTTGTTGCACGATTTTCTTGCAATGCAACAGTGCTACAAATCGCATGTATGTAGAGCCCATTCTTTCCTATTGGTTCTTCCACACGAGCGATATTTTGTAGCCTGCAACATTGCAAGACTACAAAATGGCATGCTCTATACAGCCACGTTTTGCAATTTTTTGTAGCCCATGTTTCCCTATGGAACCTTCCTTACTTTTGCATCGCATCGCACGCAAACGCAGTTTTCATGAGGTGCTATGCAACTTTTCCAGTAGGAAATCCTACTGTAAAAGCCCTAAACTAAGCCCTAGGTGCAGGAAAAACAAAACAAAGCACATACATCACCTTAGAAGCGCTGTCCAGCTCCACTGCATCTTCTTCCCGATCCCCCGCACTGTTCTTCATCATCTCTTCTGGCGGGGATTGAAAAATCCCTGCCTCCTGGAACCAATATCTCTCATTGGATGAGCGCTGTGATGCTTAGCCAATCAGAGCCAGCACTCAATAAATGGCTGACATTGGTTCATCGAGCGCTGGCTCTGATTGGCTAAGCATCACAGGGCTCAGCCAATCAGAGGCAGTGCTTCCAAGAGGTGGGGATTTTTCATTTTCTTCAAGAAGAGATGAAGAAGAACACTGCCGGGGACCAGGAAGAAGATGCAGCGGAGCCACACAGCGCTTCTAAGGTAATAAATACTTTTTTTCTGCAGCTAGGGCTTATTTTTGGGGTACGGCATATATTTCAAGCCCCCTTTTTGCCCCCTGAAAAACCTTGCAAGTGGTGCTACAAAGTCGTGCAACTTCGTAGCAGCTCTTGCAACTTTGTAGCACCACAAAATTGCATTATCACCGTGAGAAAACATAGTGTTATCGCACAAACCACCGATGCGATATCGCTGCGATTTTACTGCCTCGCTATCATGCTGCCCGTGTGTATGTAGCCTCAGGCACATTGCGGCGTAAGTGTGTAGAGAATACAGTGGGATAAAAAGTTTGCTTCCTCAGGGAGAATGCAGAAGAGGAGTAGACAGTGAAGAATTAGATCAGGGATTATGGCCTCCCTAAAGAAATGTGTTTTTTTAGGATATTCTTAATACTATGAGCATTGGGGATTGTTAAGTGTAGCACATTCCAGAAAACAGGTGCAGCTCAGGAAATATCTTGGAAATGGAAGTAGGAGATTCGGATTAAAGAGCAACTTTGTGTAAGTTTGTTAGTTATCAGAACAGAGATCATAGTTAGAATGATAGGCAAAAATGGCAAACATGATATAGGGAGGTTCAGTACTGTGGAGAGCTTTATGGATGAGAGTGAGGAATTTGAATTGTATTCTGTAGTAGATAGGTAACTGGTGTACTGAGTGGCAAAGGGTGAAGGCATCAGTGTGGCAGTTGTACAAAAGATGAGTCTGGCTGTTGCATTCAGGATAAATTGGAAAGGAGAGAGTTTAGTGAGAGGAAGACCAATTAATAACAAGTTGCGGTATTCAACTTGAGAATGGCTAAGGGTAGCAATGAGCACTTTGATGTATCAGGTGTAGGGAGGTTAGTAGACAGCAGATTCAGTTTCAGATAGAGATTCTGAGCTAGTTCCGGAAGCAGAGTCTGTGGCGCCAAAATATTTACTCACGTGAATATACATTAGCAAGAGCACACAAATTTTCACAAATGCATTTTTGCCCTTGGTTGGCTCTCTCTTACAGGTCTGCCGTATAGAATGCTGTAGAGAGATCGAGAAGAATCAGTAGAGAGTAGTCAACATTCAATTTTGTCATCATGAGATTGTTGGAACTTTTGTAAGGGCAGTTACGGTAGAATGTAGAGTACAAAAATTAGATTGTAAGGAGTTGAGAAGAGAACTATCACAGAGATAGCTTAAAGACAAAAAGGAAAAAGAAAAAAGTCCTCAGAGCTCAAATATATGGATACAGTGTAGCTGATGATATGGTGAAAATATGCATAAGATAAACTTACTTCACGGAGGCGTCTCTAGTGTAGACGCACTCAATCCCAGCAAGCGTAGCAGATTACCGTTGGCAGCAGCAATCGTAGTTCCAAATGTTTATTTCAGCAGTAGATGCGTTTCGGACATACAGTATTTTGGCCTTCATCAAGTACATGCATAATCTAAAAAACATACAATATTTATAGTATTCTAAAATTAATTGAAAAATAATTACCTCCCCATGTGATTGATGAGAATGATTTCCAAGTCCTGGCTGGTCATGTGGGGGTGTGCGAGTCGCCATGATGACGCCGCGGGATAAGGTCACGTGGGGGGGCATCATGTCGTATGGTGACATGACAGTGACGCTGCGATCTAGTAATGCGTGTCGCAAGATGACACGACGGTAGTGCTGTAATCTAATGAACAGGGAACGGGGTCACGTGGGGGCGTAACGTCGCGTGATGACGCCACAGCAATGCTACGGACTTGTAATGCACTAAAGAGAAAAGGTCACATGGGAGCGTAACATCGCGTGATGATGTGGCGGGCTCCTAGACTATCATGTGAAAACGTTATATTACATGGTGATGCAATAGTCATGTGATAAAGTCACATGACGTAATGACGTGCATTTGTAAAGGGGACGAAACCATAGACATCATTGTAATGGTGTTATAGTAGCGAAAATACATCAACCCAATGGTAAATGGTATGACATACATGAGAAGCTATCACAAAGGAAATCAGATGTCTACATACTACTATGTTAAAATGATTCCCTATGGTCTAAAACAAGTTATATAATATATGACACTCGTAAAGTGGTCACATAAAATAAGTAATATAAAATAGCAATAATGATCGTTTTACTCCTACAAACTTGCCCTATTGTAATATATATAGTGAGCAAAAGATAAAATAGGGGGAAAAGAGGCTTATACATGGTATAAAAATTGATGATATATATAATTTAAATACATTAAAATTTAATTTGGTTAATAAAAAGTTTTATTCATATATCAAATATTTATGAATTATTAAGTAATAATTAGATTAATATAATCAATTGATTTGTTTAATCGATTTAATCAAATCAATAAATAGCCTCTGATCCCATTTGAGGAAAAAACAATGTATATAATATAAAATCAAATTTTCTCTAATGTCTCATTGAGACCATAATGGGTCAAGGTGTTAAAATGAAATATATGGAACATTTCTTTAGTTTTGAGTTTGGAGAACTCATCAACAGGAATCTGCTCGATTGGTGTTATTTTTAAGAGAGATGGATTTGAATTGTGGTGAGTGAAAAAGTGTTTTGATACACTATGTTTTAAATAACTATTTTTTATATCGAACCTACGTTGGTTAGCTCGGCATCGTAATGGATTGATGGTGCGTCCTATATATCTCAATGGGCACGGGCATTCAATGAGATAAACAACATAGTTAGATCTACAATTTAGGTACTGTTTGATTTGAAAAGGGACGCTATCATTTAAAGGTTCCACTTCTTTCCTCCTGTGGCAAATTATTGGGCAACATTTACAATTTTGTTTGCCACATTTGTATGTACCGGGAGGTATACAGGGGTGGACCTGTTTGATTGTCCTTCTTTTAGAACTGAGTTGATTAGGGCGAGATGGAGCTAGCATATTGCCTAATGTGCGGCTCTTTCTAAATATTGTTTGAGGTTGTGGGGGTATGTCAGTCAGTAACAGGGGATCCAATTTTAAAAGGTGCCAGTGTTGTTTAATAATATCCCTTACTTCCTTGTGGTAGGAAATAAAGCGGGTTATAAAATTGCAGTCATATGGCCTTAAAGGGCGTTTGTCTTTATTCTGACATATTTCCGGATCGGGGGGGTGGATGTCCCTCCCCCCTAGTTTGGCCTTATCAAGGAGTTGGAGATGAGTGTCTCCGGATATTTTTTATCTCTGAACCTTTGTGATAGGATGTTGGATTGTATATCGTATTGTTGGATAGAGGAACAATTGCGCCTAATGTGTTTGAATTGCCCAAAACGGGACGTTTAATTTCCACTGTTTCGCGTGGTTGCTCCGGAAATCCAAGAAGCTATTGGCGTCTACCGTTTTAAAATGGGTTTTAGTTTGGATAGTGTCCGCCTCAATGAATATATCAAGATCTAGAAAAGTAGTTTGCGTGTGATTAAAGGAGCCTGTAAATTCCAGGTTCCAAGAATTACGATTCAACTGAGATAAAGTTAATGACCTCTTCAGTAGTCCCATCCCATATAATAATGACATCATCGATGAATCTTTTATAAAAATAGATATGGGGATTTGACAATTGCTCTTCAAATGCCTGCATGTATAGATTCGCGTAGCTTGGGGCGCATTTGGTACCCATGGCGGTTCCTCTCGTCTGTTAATAGAACTGTTTATTGAATTGAAAATAATTATTGTAAAGAATGAAGTGAATACTATCAAGGATAAATTATTTTTGCCGTATGGGAATCAGATGATCTTTGTCCAAAAAATGTTTAACTGCCCCTTGGGTATGGGGGATGTTAGAGTATAGGGCGCTAACGTCAAGAGTCACCTAAATAAACGATTTCTTCCATACTATATCTCCTAACAATTGTAAAATGTGTGTAGTGTTCTTGAGATAGGCTGGTAGTTGTGTTACCAGCCGTTGAAGTTGTTTATCAACTGTAGCACCATTACAATGATGTCTACTGTTTCGTCCCCTTTACAAATGCACGTCACTAGGTCATGTGAATTTATCACATGACTATTGCATCACCATGTAATATAATGTTTTCACATGATAGTTGTTAAGAAAATTGTAGATCAATGTATCAGGTGATTGTTCTTTTATTGCATTGTAGACTAGAAATGTATAGCATGGTACTAGTATAAAGTGGTGAAGGGGTTAAACGAAACCCTTCTATAGCAGTGCATGTTTTCTGATGAGACAGACGAGATAAGACAGTCTGCTAGACCACCCATGTATGTATGTTTACAGATGAGGCCCACAGGAAATAGGATAGACTTATAGATATCTCTTGCATTCCTTTTCCCTGAATTCATAACGGTTTCATTGTATGTTATAGTTACACCCTAAGAGGTGTAACTTATGTTAATCATTACTGTTTCAGCCTATTATGTATTCTTATTAATCTTGGAGGTATATACTTTTCCTGTGATGTCATTTATGGTACATAAGCTTCGAACACCTTAGAATAAATTAGAAATCATCTGATACCGCACAGGCTGGTGTGATTTGTATTTCTCCTGGGCCAGACTTCTGCACGAAATCTGGGAGAGTCTTCTCTTTGATAAACACATAAATTCTCCTTACATTTTTGGTCCTTCGAGCAGGAATGACTCACTGCAGAGGGAGAGGACAGCCTGGCTGTGAAAAGGTGGGTCTGAAGTACTCTCCGATCATTAAAAGACCTCCGTCTTGCTTAGACGTCATTAGAGGCCAGTCGGGCATCCTGTCTGAAACAGTGACGTTTTTCCGAACTAGCCGGAGAATTTAGAAGCCTCCCAGATAACGTGTAGTAAGTATAACAGTGGTTAAACTTTTCTTCTCTCTCTTCTTCTTCTGTATACTTTAGTGTTAGTAGAATTTACAATGTGTATTGTAAATGAGAGGCAAGTATAGACGAATGGGTTGTCAAGGGACAATATCAGTAGTCTATGTGAAATGTGTAAGGTAAATGAGAAGTACAGACGAATGGGTTGCCAAGGGGCAATAGCAGTAGTCTATGTGAGACCATAGCCATTGTGAGAAGGCTACAGGAAAGAATTAACTCCGTGCGACACGTAAAAAGAAGCTGTTAGATGACGTCATGGGACACAGGGGTGTCCAGGAACTTTACTTCTTATCTTTCTACTACTTTTTCTTTGATATTATGTTATAGAGTAACTAAGAATATAAAGAGGGCAGCCGCCTACTAACATATTGTAATATTTGTATTGCTGTCTTATATTGCATGAAGCGAATGTGTGAGTGATTGAAATAAGCGGATCCGATACGTGGGCACTGACCTCTAGGACACATTAAGGACCAACCTCGCTGTGCAGGTTGTTTTCGGACAAGCCCCTTATTGTGTTCAATGTTCACAGGCCCTACTCGGTAAAACTAAAAGGGGTCTTCGTGTATATAGCGAAGCAGCGATTCTGGTAAGGGACCTTTGCGTTTTCACTAAACATTTTAGTGGCCAGAGGCTTGTTTTATGTTGTTTGTCTTGTAAATCGGCACCAAGAACATAATTACTAACAATGAGAAATATAAACTGTAAGGCATTCTCCTGTGCATGTTTCTGTTGTTGTTGCCAACGACAGGAAGTCCTTCAAGGGGATAAGAAGTACATACACAAGTTAGATCCTGACTATGTCAAATATTGTGACAGAAGTGGAAAAAATATGGATTTACAAAAAATAATAATAATAATAATAATAAATAAATAAATTAAAAGTTCCTAGTTGTAAAGAATTATGTGATAAAATACGGACAAAATCAGCTAAAAGATCAGCAGAAATACGGATTATCCGCTGCTGAAGCCTGGTTAAAAGAAGCCCCAAACTGTCACGCCCATATAAAAATAGACCCCCAACAGTTTGATGAACAATTCAAAGGGTTAATGAGGAGTTCCAATTGAATGAAAAATAGAGAGAGCAGATCGAAGAATTCTATGGCCAGATTGGAGTACTGTAGACAGAAATTAGAATGGGAGGGGAGGAGATGGTAGACCCCTTCCATAGTATAATCAGGGGGCATGAGAGATGATCCTAATGCTGCATATAATCAGCCATTAAAGAATGCGTTTGTAAGTGAAGTAAAGAAGGGAATAGGAGGTTATATAATGAGGTACATGGTTACCCTGAGGATGGGATCGTTGCAGAATGTTGTGCAATATGCAAAACATGCAGAAAAGTGTTACAAAGAAAAGGGTGAGAAAGTGAGGTTTTTATACGGGGAGAAGAATGTGATATGATGGTTCAAGAAAGTCAGAGAGGTCATTGGACAGCGAGAAGACATGTAAGTAGAGGCAGAGGAAGAAGCAGAGGTGGGATGCAGCTCTGGGATTTAAATGTGTGTTTGAATTATGGGAAGTCTAGTGATTTTCCCCGAGAGTGCCCTGAGAAACAATGTTCTCAGGCACCTTGGGGAAAAATGACTAGGATGGGTCGATGTATAACACTTGGAGGATCTCTTGGCAATTTCTACTGCCTGAGATAGATCTCCAGGTGAATGGGCAGATGATTACTTTCCTGGTGGGCTCAGGAGCCACCAGGGCATTAATACATCCCAATATGTAGCCAATGTAAAATGTAGTAATAGTCATATCCTGGTAAGAGGGGTTAATGGCGGGACCCACAGGGAATCCCTCTCTGAACCAGTTATAACAGACTTAGAGACAAATAAGCCTGTGAAATGTCAGATTATGTAGTCTCGAATATGTCCAGTAAAATTGTTGAGATGAGATATTATGATAAAATTAGGTATACCTTCACCAGAGTACCTCAGGGCTGCTGTAAATCTCCAACAATGTTCTCCCAGGCTATGTCAGCACACTTAGCCCAGTTCCAGCCTCTTAGAGGTAGTCAGCTACTACTGTATGTTGGTAGGCAGCAGCAGACAGTGGAGAGAATTGTGGGGGGACACAGTCGCACTCTTGAGGTTTCTTTATGAGCAAGGCCATAAAGTAAACAGGTACAAACTCCAATATGGTCAGCAAACGGTTAAATATTTGGGGTATAACCTGCCAGATGAAGGTAGGTAAGCAATTTTGGAGGTCCCAAAACTATGAGCAAATGATGTCCTCTTTGGGAATGACAATGTTATGTGTGCTGCTGAGATATGTTGTTCTATTGTGTTTCCAGCAGCACAGCACTCTCAGGGTTAATGATTGAGCTGGCTGGGTGTGGTACTGTCTGCTAGCCAATCCCCTGGTCAGTCTGTATGGCCCCTCAGGTGAGTAGTGATGAATGCTTGTCTGGTGAGGTTTGCAGTGTGACTGGGTTCATGTCCGTTTGTACATTTAAATTCTGTCAGTTTTGTGTTAGTTTGCTGTGTGTCCTGCAATCTGTGTCCTGTCCTGTTGCAGCGTGAGGTGTGAACGGTGTCCGGTTCTGCTGGACTCCTGGTTAGTGTAGGGACTAGCAGTATAACCAGGAGCCATGAAGTGGCCTGCTAGCTTTCAGCATATTGTACAACATGTCAACTAATACCTGGTATTTATATTCAGCTTCCAATCTGTTACTAGTGGTTGCATGTTGTATGCGGTGTATTCTGGGTCTGTCATGTGGCATGTGAATGCATCCTGTTCTGGTGCGTGGCTCCTAGGATCAGCTAGGGCCCAGATCCAAAGACTGCTGGGCTGCCCTTATTGGGGCAATGTCCCCACTTAGGTAGGGCCATTTCTACCTCCCGTTAGCACAGGGTCAGTTGCCTGAAACCGGTGTGAGTCCCGTGTGACCCTGGTGATACCCGTGTGTGTCCCCTTTGGTCACGATCATGTGGGTTCCGTGCTTTGCCTGCCCACACGATCGTAACAGACAAACTTCTGCAGCTGCTGGATCCCAAATTCTGCATCTCTGACAGCGCTTCTTACCAGACTCATCTATGATGACCCTCTGGCTGCAGCTGACCGGATCCAGTGAGATGCGCCCTCTGAGGAAGCCTTTGTCAGGTTAAAACAGACTCTGGTGGGCACATCAGTCTGGGGGGCTGCTGAACTACAGCAAGCCCTTTGTGCTAACTGTTGACTCAGAAGAAGGATATATCACCTCTGTGTTAACTCTGGAACACGGTGGGAAACAGACCGCTGGCATACTACTCTTGCAGACTAGATCCAGTGGCCGAGCGGTCCCACCCTGTGTACAAGCGGTAGTCAGACCTTCTGCCACTATAGTGCTGTTCCCCCCACTCACACTGAAAGTACGGCACGCAGTTAGTTATACTCTATATCTCAGTCCTTGTAGACATCCCTCCTGCATGACACTACTGCTCACAGCCACACCTGACAACTGAGGGATGTAATGCGCTCCATCCATCTACCTTACTGCCTATTTCTTCAGACGGTCCTCCATACAACTGTCTAGGAGAGATGGCACATAAGATCTGCAGGATGTATCTCTTGTGGATGCTGAATACACTCTTTGTATATGGGTTGTACATCTCCGCAAAAGAAAAAAAAACAAAAAACTATCTTACCTAAATCGTTCTTCAGATGTGCAGCAGTTTTGAGCCATGGCCTGTGTCATGTCTCAACAGGGGGGATGGTAGCACTCATATGGAAAGTATTCACAGCCTAGGGGTTTACAAACTACTCTAAAAAAATTTTTGTCTTGTATTATTTGTGCTAAACACAATGCAGAAGGGAGTATAAGACCAGGAGGGGGCACCGTCCTACACCTCAGTATCCCTTCCAACACATTTGTATGGACTACATAGAATCATACAAATGTGAAGGTAGTAAATACTGCCTAGTTATCATGGATGCTTTAGCCAAGTGGATAGAAGTGTTTCCCACAGGTCAGCGGATGAAGCCACAGTGGCTAAAGCATCACTAAGGGAAATAATACCAGGTGATTGGGTCCTCAACAAGGTGATAAAGAAAAGATCTGGAAGACCCCAAAGTGAGAAAGACCTTACCAGGTACCACTTGTACTTACCAGGTACTGCTGACCACTCCTACTGCAATAAGGATTGCTGAATGGCAGATCTAGATTCACCAATCTACCTGTAATAAGGTGACACAGGCAGAGCAGGGGCAGTGTGCCGAGGGGTCTGGTTTAAGCCCGCTACAAAGGGGGGGGCCACATTAGGTGGTCTTTGTCTCAACCCGGTGAAGAAATCCACACCCCTTCCCCGAGGGCCTCCTCGGTAAGGACAAAAATGACAGGAATGGCATTTCTTTTTGGTGTATTGGTGAATCTGGGAAATGCTATTGATGACAGCCCTGAAATCGGGGCTGTCAGAGGTGATCATCATATTACCCGATCCCACACGATGGGGGATGCTGGGGGGAGCGCTGAGTGTAACTTGTATAGAAGGAGTGACGAGCGCCATACTGGTAGATCTGCTCCCTGACCTACTGACTGCAATCCCTGCTAGCCATCATAAACCGCTCCTGCAGTCATACTGTTTCAGCCATCACACGGTTAAATGTCTGACCATTGTCTGTGTATAGCATCCCTCACTCTCCACCCCGCCATACCGTGCACATCTCCACCCCGCCATACCGTGCACATCTCCACCCCGCCATACCGTGCACATCTCCACCCCACCATACCGTGCACATCTCCAGCCCTTTACCTTCTGTATCACCCCATTACTTGTAGTATGTAAGCTCGTTGGAGCAGGACCCTCACCCCTATTGTTTCCATCAGCTGATTACTATGTAACCGTGGGTCTGTAATTTTTGTACTTTGTCATTCTGTATTCCCCCTGTCTATGTAAGCGCTGCGGAATATGTTGGCATTATACAAATACAGATTATTATAGATGTGTGTCAGATGAGGGATTTGTTGGCATTGCACACGAAGGAATAAGGTGTGGTTGGATGCTTGCCTGGCTTGATAGTACTCCTAGTCAGGCCACGTCCCTGGCGGCCATCTTAGTGCTAGTCATTTCCTGCGGCCATTTTAGTACCTGCTGTAATACCTACAGCCACCGCCCAGGCGCCATCTTGGCTTCTTATCTCCCATAGATGTACCTTCTACCTAGCATCCCAATGCTTGCACTTGTAGTACACAACACCAGTGATTAGTGCCTTCTCTGAATTGCATAGGAATAGCCAGAAGCCTCCATCACTATCCTCTGTGTGTTGATGATATGTTGTCTACCTTATTAAGTGTGTGCTATAAGATAGGGTCAGTATGATACTGCAGGATATTTAGTCATAGCAGAGGAATATGTATGTTCTCCTTCAGATAAGTGTCAGGTAGTGAGGGGACAGGTTGCTATGGGTGACGGTAGTGCTGACAAGGATCAGGGATAGTAGGCAGCAGGACAGAAGGGATGATTACATGAAGCAGACAGTCCTGGGATGAGACAGTGAGGGAATGGAAGTTTACAGTAGTATTAAATGAAGATGACAGACAATGGCCTGAATGCTACTCTGTGTGGTGTGGTCAGCTCAGAAATGGTTCAATCATCTGTTACATTGGAATGCTTGTTTCACCCTCACCCCCACCTTTCAGCTTTAGAGTTCAGTGAGAAGAAGGGGGGGTGTGACTGACTCTAGCGATGCTCTGCTTGCTTGATATGAATAGACCTGTAATGAAGATGATCAGGAATGAAGTTTAGTATAAACCTGTGTGAATAGGGAATGTACATTCTTGCTGTTATTTGTGTACATATCAGTTCTGTGATTGGTTTGCAGTGAGTTTGATTGTTAAATGGTGTTTTCAATGTGATAATGTCATTAAGAGAAATAATAATAATAATGAAGTTGTTGATAATGTGAGACCTGAGTGTTCCTATTAAGGGAAAAATATTCTAAGGATGCTGCAGTTAGCTGTAGGAGTCTAGACACAGTTAAAGCTTTGTTTATCTTACTCCATCACCTCTCCTTGATAAGAGAAATTCCAGAGGGGGGGGGGTTGTTAAGGTTGGAGGACCAAGCGACTCTGCAGATGATTGGAGTAGTAGTAGTTGTGTGAATCTTTATGTTATGCAGTAAATATTGTGTATAGAGAATTGTATGTTAATAATAATTATATGAGATAGAAAGACTTGACTGCACGATAGATAAAAGTTATTGACAAGTCCTCACGCTGTGATGAACGTAAAATGTGTGATTAAGCTTCTTAACTGTACCTACCCCCCACAGATAAGTGATCCATGTTATACATTGAGTTTGCTGTTTCCACCTGTGGGCAGGGACCAAATACCTGCTGTTGTCTCTGATCCTGGGGTTATACTTGCTTCGCGCTACCTGGTAATGGGACCAAGGCAGACTACGGGAGAATGCCTGAGGGATACTGTGCGGAGAGGAGAACTGTAAAGGGCACACTATTTTCTGGGATATGGCCTGAGTTACAGAGAGCACGCGCAGACGTGTGAAGGTTGTGTGGTGACCGGTCCTAGAACAGGTGCCAGGTACAGGCCCTAACGGGATTGTGCTTAGGTACAACTGATAATGCCTGTGCACCTCATGACCTCCGAGGGCAGGAGCGAAGGCCGTGTCTGGAGAACTAGGAACACCTCTCTCAAAGGTTCCTTTGACGCCATTGGGGTCCCAAGGGGGGTACCGAACGAGTATAGGGCGAGAAATCAGATGGCTGCAGGGGGTTTGAGTCTCTTCTTGCATGGTGGGTAACAGTGAATAAAGATGTAGACTGGATTAATTACACATACTATAACCAACAGAGATTTGTTAATTATACAAGAGATGCAATCAGGGGCCTAGGGGAACAACTAGGACATACCTTACTTATTGCATGGCAAAATAGAATGGCTCTCGTTATATGTTACTAGCAGAGTTTGTAAAATGATTGGAGGATATTGTTGTACTATCATTCCTAATAACACGGCACCATATGTATCATTGAGCACTGGAAGGGTTAAATGCATAATAAAATGAACTAGCTGATAACTCTGGCATAGACGATCCATTCAGGGACTGGTTAAAAGCTTGTTTGGACACGGGTCACAAGTTATACACTCCACACTAGTCTGTGTCAGTATGTGCCTCCATTCTAGTACTCTGCAGTTGCTGCTGTATTCCATGTATCTGAGGACTGTTACAAAACCTTATTAACACTTTCATCACCAAAACGATGTTCCAAAATATACAAGATGACGAAGAACAAGATGGCTTACTGGGTCAGGTGACCACCTCTGTCTGACAAGTGATGGGTAAAAGTTCTACGAAGGAGGCACTATTTTACTTTGATGATTTTGAAGTGGGACATTTTGATTCCAGTGTGTTCTGATTGTACCGGAGGATCGCTCTAAATAACTGATTGACACTTCAATAAGTAAGAATTTATATCATAATGGACAATCATTTATATATGAAGAAAGAAGCATCAATTGGATAATAATAAATCAAGGCCAAGCTTCTCTTGGAGGCGGGACTAATTGTGGATACAATTGGGGAGGAACTTTATATAGATATATTTGCATCAATGAAATATTTTTATATGAAATAATTACATACTTAGTTTTGAAGTGTGAACCCAGGCCTCCTGGTAATAAAGTTTTGGGCCTGATGAAGCCAGGGGGTCTGTGGTAGAGTCATTTTATATGTGTATTTACTATTATACTATGTTGATGTATTGATCTAAAGTGGAGAATGTTAAGAAAATTATAGATCAATGTATCAGGTAATTGTTCTTTTATTGCATTGTAGACTAGAAATGTATAGCATGGTACTAGTATAAAGTGGTGAAGGGGTTAAACGAAACCCTTCTATAGCAGTGCATGTTTTCTGATGAGACAGACGAGATAAGACAGTCTGCTAGACCACCCATGTATGTATGTTTACAGATGAGGCCCACAGGAAATAGGATAGACTTATAGATATCTCTTGCATTTCTTTTCCCTGAATTCATAACGGTTTCATTGTATGTTATAGTTACACCTTAAGAGGTGTAACTTATGTTAATCATTTTTGTTTCAGCCTATTATGTATTCTTATTAATCTTGGAGGTATATACTTTTCCTGTGATGTCATTTATGGTACATAAGCTTCGAACACCTTAGAATAAATTAGAAATCATCTGATACCGCACAGGCTGGTGTGATTTGTATTTCTCCTGGGTCCAGACTTCTGCACGAGATCTGGGAGAGTCTTCTCTTTGATAAACACATAAATTCTCCTTACAATAGTCTAGGAGCCCGTCGCGTCATCACGCGACGTTACGCTCCCATGTGACCTTTTCTCTTTAGTGCATTACAAGTCCATAGCGTTGCTGTGGCATCATCATGCGACGTTACGCCCCCATGTGACCCCGTTCCTGTTCATTAGATTACAGCACTACCGTCGCGTCATCACGCGACGCGCATTACTAGATCGCAGCGTCACTGTCACGTCACCATGCGACATGACGCCCCCCACGTGACCTTATCCCGCGGCGTCATCATGGCGACTCGCACGCCCCCACATGACCAGCCGGGACTTGGAAATCATTCTCATCAATCACATGGGGAGGTAATTATTTTTCAATTAATTTTGGAATACTATAAATATTGTATGTTTTTTAGATTATGCATGTACTTGATGAAGGCCAAAATACTGTATGTCCGAAACGCATCTACTGCTGAAATAAACATTTGGAACTACGATTGCTGCTGCCAATGGTAATCTGCTACGCTTGCTGGGATTGGGGGCGTCTGCACTAGAGAAGCCTCCGTGAAGTAAGTTTATCCTATGCATATTTTCACCATATCATCAGCTACACTGTATCCATATATTTGAGCGCTGAGGACTTTTTTCTTTTTCCTTTTTGTCTATATCCACTGCACCATATTTATGATTGGAGCCTCCTTTAGCTGCTCTACAGTGCACTAGGTGCCTGTATCAATCTGGGTACAGTCACCATCAGCTCGAACAAGGCGTCCACATCTATCTCTTCATTACCAATTTGAATGACGTTCTGGGATATCTGAATAAGTGAGCGCCGCCTATCCAACTCTCTGACAGAGATAGCTTAGTAGATGAGAGTAGACCAGGCATACCAAGAGTTTGGAGATGAAGGGGAGATGGGTTAGTAGTTGGCAATGCAGAACGGGTGGCAATATTTCTTTACTTTTTTCAGTAATTGGCATAGAGACTGAATGTTTAAAGGGAGGGAAAAAAGATGCCTAAAGAAAGACAAAGGTTAAATATTGTAGTGAGGTGACCAATGCATATATTGTTTAGATTTTTTGTCTTTAATCTAAATAGGTTAAACATTTCCTGCTTATTGATTTAATAATATATTTTATATAGTTTACAGAGTTTGAAATGCCCTGTTCTTTGTTCACTAGAAATACTCTGTAGATTATCACATGATTAAACATTTAATAACTTAATATTCTTAATGTAATTTAATCATCTCAATAAACTGAAGTCACTGTTCTGATAAGAGAATTCCGTTTTTTCATAGTTTGTATGTGTTGTAGTGGTGCATTACACAGAATGACCTGCAGAGTGTGCTAGTCAGGTATTCTAATACCTGCAAGAGGAAAAGAGAGGGTTAATACCCTAGGTGTAGCAAGAGTTAGCTACAAAAGAGGCAGTTTGTGCATGAAGCAGAGAGATGTTGGTTGAGAGAGCCAGAGAGATAGCTCAGTGGAGCTGGAGGGGCTGCTAGCCCCAGGGTCCAGTGCAGACCCAGAAAGGCACGAGGTTGACAGAGACGACAACCCTAACCTCAAACACCCAGGTGGGATTCTTATATGAACTTTATTTTATGGAAGAATGTTTTTTTGGACTCTGTTTCCGTTGTGTGATGTGTTGTAAATAAAGGCTGGCAGGAGCCAGATTTAAAGAACATCCATATCTCTGGAGCATTTCTACATGGCTGGTGGCCATTCCGGTTCCAAAGGTGGGTGATCCTGTGGCAAGTAGACCCCGACTTGCCGCATATGGTGGAGGATGCGGGCACAAGTCGGAGTGGCACACAAAGCTGCAGAGAGCCACGCCTGTACAGAGGACATCAGCGGTGAGCAGTACTGCTGGAGGAGGTTAAAGGACCAGGAGGTTGAAAAACTCTAATTGCTGTGTTGGGTGCTGAAAGTCTGCTGGAGGCATTTAAAGGGCCTGGAGGCCGGAAAATTGTGGTTGCTGTGAAGGGCAACAGAAGAGTTTAAGCAGAGGAGGACGTCTGCAAGGCAAGTTAATGGACTTTTTGCATATGTTTAGTTTTGGGACAGTGCAATCAAGATGGCGGGTGGAGCAAGAAGCAACCAAAAAGAGCCATGTTGGGGGTGTTTGCAAATGGACTTATGTATGGATGTCCAGTGGCAAAGTGGCCAGTAAAGCCCCACTGGTCTGTGTTGGAGGCTAACTGCAGAGCTTTGAGGGCACAGCAGGAGGTGTCCCCGCCAAAGGACTGTAACAGAGATCTGGAGAAGAATCCATGGAGTGGTGAGGCCACTAAAGGGACTGTGGGTTTTGGGCGGTATGGACTTGAGTGAAAAAATTTATGCCAATGTGGTTAAAATGCTGCATAATGGAATGTTTTTCTTGCAGGAGAGTATTGAGAAAACTGCAGTGTATGCATTGGGTGCAAAAAAAAGTTCAAAAACCGTATGGTGCATAAAGTGTTGCATGATATGTTTTCTGTGCATGATGATACTCTGAAAGCTGCACAGTGTGCATGGACATATTAGGAAGATTTGTTTGAGAACTGTGTTGCTGACCGGGTGGTGCAAGAAAAGTCCATTAACCCTGAAGTGTCATGTGTGGGGGATGGTGGGATGTATTCTGTGCTTATATGTGTAGATATGTTTCCCAAATGAAGTCAGGGTGTGAACAGGTTACTGTAAGGAGTGAAGCCAATGCCCATGTTGGATTTAGCACAACTATGCCTCTAGTGATAGTGAGGAGTAGTGAAAGCAAACTAGAGCTGTCTGAGAAGACAGATAGTACTAAAGGTGCAAAGAAAAAAAAGAGGAAAAATGCTTCTCCTAGTGAAACAAATGGGGTAGTCAGTGCAAATTCTGAAGTCCAGAGTGAGACAGACCGCCAAGGTTTGCCTAGAATTCAGGAAGAATTTGCACCAATGCAAGCTTACATAAAGTTTCTTGAGGAAGCACGTCAAACTGCTAATGAAATATATGATGCACAGTTAAAAAAAGGAATGGCCAACTTGTGTCCGCTTGGAGAAGAGGCCAAAAGGCAAAGGCTGTTAGCAGAGGAGCAGACAGAAAGAATCCTAACAGAAAAGGAAAGTATTCGCCAGGAAACTGAGCAGATGAAAGCAGAGAATGCAGCTCTCTTAAAGGAGAATGAGCGCCTTGAGAGATTGGCTAAGGAGGAAGCTGATCACTGGGTGCTGCTGGAACTGAACCATGTTGTAGCTATTAGGGAAATATCCAAGCGGTTAGAGCAAACTGAAAAGGTGAAAGAAATATTGAAAAATGATTGTACTGAGCTGACCCATAAGGTGAATGTGCTATTGAAGGACAAGCAAAAGTCTGAATGCCAGAGAGATGCAGTAGAGAAGCAGCTTCAAGTACAAATTGCTGAAGCTGGCAAAGTACAGACAGAGCTTTCTGAGAAGCTGAATAAACTACAGATGGAGCTAGAAGCTCAGAGGGAAGAGTCCTAGAAGTTGCTACAGGAGGAGACGCCACAGAGGCTTGGTCTTAGCGCATACCTGAAGACAATGCAAGATGAGAGAAATGTGTTCTTCAAGCTGTTATAGGAAGATGCACAATCTAAGAGAGACCTGTCAGAGCAGATTGCAACCCTTCAGGCTGAGGTATCTGTTCTGGAAAAGAAAATGAAGAAGAGTACCGTGTGCTTGGATTGTGTTGCAGAGCAAAAGAAGAAAGTTCAAAAGGAGTTAGAAGCTGCAAATCAACGGTATGAAGAAAAAGCAGCTGCTCATGACAAACTAGAGAGGCCTATCACTAGACTTCAGCAAGAATTAGAAGATATCAGTGTGGATCTAGGTAACCAACATCAGATTGTGTCCAACTTGAAGAAGAAACAGAAGAAGTTTGATCAGTTGCTTAGTGAGGAGAAAACCATCTCTGTTAAATATGCAAAAGAAAGTGATCGTGCGGAAGCAGAGGTTCGTGAGAAAGAAACCAAAGTGATCTCCTTGCAGCGCACCCTGGAAGAGGCCTCCGAAGTAAAGGTTGAGTTAGGAAGACTTAACAAGCAGTTGTGTTCAAGTCTGAACAGGGAGAAACAGAAGCAAGAGAGGCTTCATGATGAGCTTGAGAGAAAGTCAGAGGACTTAAAGGGACAGCGTGCAAACGTCCAAGCATCACAAGAAGACATAGCTCAGGTGAAACTCCAGCTGTCACAGATACAAGCAAGTGAAGGGTTTGCAGAGTCTTAGGGCTTGATGAAGTATAAGGAGGCTGAAGTGCAGAGGTTGCACAGAAAACTAACAGACATGATAGTGGCCAACCAGCAGATGGAAGTAGAGATGACCCGTATGCAGAAAGAGCTTGCAGTGGCAGAGTGTGCCAGAAGACAAGAGCAAAAAAAGAGAGATAAAGTCCTTGATAAAATTGCAAGTAGCAGTAGTGAAGAGGCTCTAGTTGTGGAAGAAGAGAGACTGTTAGAATCCAGTGCGACACAACTCGAGGAAAATGAAATAACCGGGAGAGTTTGCAGTTCTCACTGTCTCATATGTGGAGACCATTCAGAGTGGAATAGATCTCTGTGTAGAGAACACAGCCCTGAGGGAGATGGAAAACACATAAGTTGTGCAAGAGTCACTCTTGACAAATAAATGTGAACATGACCTGAAGTTCCCAATAGAGACACGGCAAGAGTTCCTGAAGATACACCTGGAAGGTGAGGAAAAGGCCATTAAAGGGTTCTTGGGCCATTCATTAATTGACCTGAGTCGAAAATATCAACAGAAGCTAAATGGTTTAAAAAGAGAGCTAGTAGGAAGTCTACAAGATGCTCTGAGAAAACAGGAAGCGAAGCTCACCAGTTGGGCTAAAAGACGGTCCCAGTTAGAATTGGAAGCAAGGGCTCGAGAGGAAAATACTGAATCGCTACCCTTGACACATCCTCGGAAAGTGGTGTAAAAAAAAAAGGTGTGGTTTCCAAAGGTTGTCCAGAAGTCAAGCGCAAAGATGAAACTCATAGAGTCAAAAAGTTGTTTTGCTAGAAGGGAGGCTCAAAGACTAAAGAGGTCTAGGGCCCAGTTCAGACAAGTAAAAGAAAAGAAAATCCGGATGAACAATTTTTAAAAGGAAGTAAAAACCGTGAAAGTAATTGAGAAGGTGAGAGTTGAGCTACAGATGGAGGCTGAGCAGCCCTGTGAGTTACAAGAGGTAGTAAAAAAAAAAGAGACCCCCGAGCCTGGAATTTTGACCCTGGAGGGCCAAAAGAAAGTGTGATATGGCCTTTATCAAAAGGGGAGGGTATGTAGTGGTGCATTACACAGAATGACCTGCAGAGTGTGCTAGTCAGGCATTCTAATACCTGCAAGAGGGAAAGAGAGGGTTACTACCCTAGGTGTAGCAAGAGTTAGCTACAAAAGAGGCAGTTTGTGTATGAAGCAGAGAGTCAGAGAGACAGCTCAGTGGAGCTGGAGGGGCTGCTAGTCCCAGGGTCCAGTGCAGACCCAGAAAGGCACGAGGTTGACAGACGACAACCCTAACCTCAAACACCCAGGTGGGGTGCTTATATGGACTCTGTTTACGGAAGAATGTTTTTATGGACTCTGTTTCCGTTGTGTGATGTGCTGTAAATAAAGGCTGGCAGGAGCCAGATTTAAAGAGCATCCACGTCTCTGGAGCATTTCTGCACGACTGGTGGCCATTCCGGTTCCAAAGGTGGGCGATCCCATGGCAAGTAGACCCGGACTTGCCACAGTGTTTACAGTAAAGACTGCTCACATTATATTACTTCCTAAAAGTATGTGTAATAGTTTAATATCATATTTATACACACACACACAGTTTCCCCCAAAATAAGACACTGTCTTATATTATTTTTTGCCCCAAAACTGGCACAGTGTTCTATTTTCAGGGTGGGGGGTGGCTTATACTCAACTGGTCCGCAGCGTGCCAATGCCTCGTGATGGTCTCCAGCGGTGCTGCGGCTAGCTGCAGTGTCCTCCACGCTGACATCTCAGCTTCTTTCTGGTGACGGGGCTTTGCTGGAGGTGGGGTATTCAAAGCCCCATTACCAGAAAGTAGCTGAGATGCCGCGGACCAGGTGAGTATTTTTTTTGGGTGAGGGCTTATATTTCAAGCCTCCCCTAAAAACCGGGGTAGGGATTATTATGGGGGTAGGTCTTATTATTGGGTGTATGTGTGTGTGTGTGTGTATATATATATATATATATATATATATATATATATATAATTTTTTTGCAATGAGAATCATATTAAATTATTACACAAACTTTTAGAGAGTAATATAATGTGAGTAGTCTTTTATATTACTGTAAATATATCAAATATGTCTTGGTTGATTAATAGCAATTTAGAAAATAATTACATTGTACAGCAGAAGCAGCTGATACAGTGTCCCATTTCTAAGAGTGGCTCAGTTTATTACTGAACTACAATACTGGATGATGCCACCCCTGGAATCTTGTCTGCATCTCTACAGCTGTAGTACACTATGTTTGCAGCACAGGATGGGTTCCAGCTGTACAACTAAAGCATCATCATACATGGAAGTCAGATTAATTGAAGTGGACTGCTTTCCCTCTAGGAACTCCGCACTGCGCTTTAATCTGCTTCCTCGGAAATTTTTACTCTAAGCAGGGATGCAGGGAAGGCTGAATTTTTCACCCTGCAGCTTCACATACTATGAAATGCAAATGTGATGGATGGCATAATACAAAGTCAGAAATCATGCTTTTCTGCCCATTTTCCTCTGTATCTCCCTGTGGTTTTCAGGCTGAATAGACTCACAGTTTATACTGTGTTTATTATCATATATAACAGCTTTGTAGGTGCAAGTGATTGGCTTTGCCTTTTGCTTTAATCACCTATTGAAAAGGATTTTAGGTTCTGATTCTACAGCTTAAAATTCAGATTCCTAATAGCTCTCAGCAGATGCCCTTCTGAAGAGCCATTTCATGCTCCAATCAACCTTTCGCTGTTCTGTGGGAAGTACCAAGCAACAATCTAAATTAATCCTTTTTACAGCCACAGCTAATTCCATTACAATTGCCTTAAAAATGTTCTGCAAATGGAACCGCCAGGATTATGATTATGCAAAAGGCCTATTGTCTCCGGATGCTCTGCAAAATTATTTGAGGGCAAATTCTGTGTGCTACTTAACATGAATGATTCATTGTGAAATCTCAAGACCAGAAGGCAATCTTACTAGTCAGGTGGAAGTCTTTGGGAATGTGTGACATTTTTGCCCTTAGCTGTTTAAATGGTAGATCATTTAATGCAAGTCTGACGCAAATCCCATCCAAGCACATTAAAACGAGATGCAGGGCTTTTTTTATATGAGAATATTTTTAGTCTGAGGTTAAACAGTGAAATGAAAGTAATTGTTATAAAAGGCAAGAAGAATTTAAACAATGTAGATTTCTGTGAAGAAAATTATAATATAATTATTCCTGTCCTGCAGTGATTCTTGGTTATCTGTGGATAGAATTTGGCAAAGGCTTGTCAGTCTGGCTTTGTAAAGTGAACAGTGTCAACATTTTGCAGATTGGGCCGCTAAATAATTGCCTTGCAGCAACATGCAGAGTGACAGCGTTAATATTTTCTCTCCTAAAATCAGTTCGTTGTTGGCATACAAATTTCCCCTAAAAGCCTTTCTGATATTTAGAAAACATCAGGTGAAAGTTAATAATTGGCAGCCCATCCATGACAAATTACAGATTCCTGCACAACCATTTCATTCTATGCAAAGGTTTTCCAGGAAATTGCGTATGTAGTGTGACAGTTGTTAAGAAAGAGGTACTTAAAATTGAAAGTATAGATGTGTATTCTTGTATTTCACGGCACTTTTCTCCCAAATTGCACAGCTTGTAAATATAATGCGAATGCCTTATACATAGAAAGCATTATATATATCATATACCCATCACATCACAGTATCAACAGCAATGGACTGTATGTGATGTCACTAAAATTGACCTCTAAAACTGCATTGAAAATGCATCTTTTGCAGCAAAAAGGATTTCAGGGAATTAGGATGTAAGCTTAGGGCAAGGACTTCCAAAGTAGTATTTTCTGAAATACTACTTGTACCACGTGCCACACCAGAAAGGAATCGGGAGATTTAGGAGGTAAACAAGTGTCTCAAAAGTTAGTGCAGGAAGAACAGATTTGGGTTCCGGGGGAACTGGGCTGACTTTACTGTTGGCTACAGGTTCTACCATAAGGATTAGCTGCATCTCAACGGGGAGGATGCAACTGTGCTGGGGAAAAAGATGGCAGGAAAGTTGGAGGGGTGTTTAATATAGAGGGAAAAACAACAATTAAATCCTCATATGGGGTTTTCTACAGGCCACCAAATACAATAAAAGCCACAGAAAATCTATTATAAATGCAAATAGATGAAGCGTTAAATCACAATGAGGTAATTATTATGGGGGACTTTAACTATCCAGATACAAACTGGGAAACTGAAATTTGTGGGTCTCTTAAAGGAAATAAGTTTCTCTCAATAACTAAAGATAATTACCTTGCCCAACTTGTGCAGGACCTAACTAAGGGGGAGGCCATTTTGAACTTAATTTTAAACAATGGACCTGAAAGAATAACAGTGGTTCAGGTAGGGGGGGGGACTTGGAAAATAGTAACCATAATATAATAAATTTCAACTTTTCTTTCAAAAGGGAGTCCTATTGGGGAGCTACAAAAAAACTAAACTTTAGGAAGGCAAAATGTAATCAGTTTAGAAATGCCCTCGTCTTATTTACTGGGACAGTATCTGCAAAGAATAAGAGAACAGACAATAAGTTAGATATTTTTGAAAGCATCTTAACTTCTCACTATAAGCAGTTCATACCTTACATGAATAAAAGGTTTAGGATTAGGAGAAAACCAATGAGTCCCAACACAGAAGGGGGCATTAAACAACAAAAAGAAAGCATTTCAACTACAAAAACGCTTGTCAAAAACGCTGACAAAAGTCAGTGAACAAGCATTAAAAAGCTATAAGGAAAAAAAATTATGCAAAAAGAAAATAAAAACAGCAAAGGTGAAGAAAGAGAAACTCATTGCCAAAGAGACTAAAACTAACCCTAAACTATTCTTCAACTATATAAATAGAAAAAAGATTAAAATGGAAAGTGTTGACCCTTTAAAAAGTAATGAGGGAAAAATAATAGAGGGTGATGGGTAAAACTCAAATCTGTTAAAGGGGTTGTCCCGCGGCAGCAAGTGGGTCTATACACTTCTGTATGGCCATATTAATGCACTTTGTAATGTACATTGTGCATTAATTATGAGCCATACAGAAGCTATAAAAAGTTTTATACTTACCTGCTCCGTTGCTGGCGTCCTCGTCTCCATGGTGCCGACTAATTTTCGGCCTCCGATGGCCAAATTAGCCGCGCTTGCGCAGTCCGGGTCTTCTGCTGTCTTCAATGGGGCCGCTCGTGCAGAATGCCGGCTCCGTGTAGCTCCGCCCCGTCACGTGCCGATTCCAGCCAATCAGGAGGCTGGAATCGGCAATGGACCGCACAGAAGAGCTGCCGTCCACGGAGGGAGCAGACCCCGGCGGCCATCTTCAGCAGGTGAGTATGAAGACGCCGGACCGCCGGGATTCAGGTAAGCACTCTCCGGTTTGTTTTTTTAACCCCTGCATCAGGGTTGTCTCGCGCCGAACGGGGGGGGGGGGGGGGGGTTAAAAAAAAAAAAAACCGTTTCGGCGCGGGACAACCCCTTTAAATATTATTTTAGCCAGTTTATTTACTCTGGAAAAGGAAATGTCAGGTGAAAAGTATAATGATAAAGCAAACTCCCCATTAAATGTCACAAATCTAACCCAGGAAGAAGTACAGAGCCACCTTTAGAAGATTAAAATAGACAAATCACTGGATTCTAAGGCTGGGTTCACACAGGGCGGATTTGCTGCAGAAATTCCAACCGAAGTTTTGCTGCTGTATATTCACCTGCGGCCGCTAAGCCCTCGGTTAGCCAGCCATGTGGACGAGATTTGTCGAAAATCTCATCCTCGCGGGACAGCCAATCCATCGCTGCAAAGCCAGCAGAAGCTGGCGCTGCGGCGCGATTCCCTGGCCGCAGCATCTCTATGGGAACACCGTCCGCAACAGAAAAGCATGCGGTCAAGCTGCTCCAAAACTCGCAGCAAAGTGCAGCGGGTTTTGAAGCTGCGCTTTCCTGGCGGAAATCTCGCGGTTTTTTACCCTGCGGCCCTGTGAGTTGTGTGATAGACAGACCTTTGTTTCTTATATTTAAGGACTCTATAGTGACAGGGTCTGTTCCACTGGATTGGTACATAGCAAACCTGGTGTCAATATTCAAAAAGGGGCCAAAAAGCAAACCTAGAAACTATACACTGGTAAGTCTAACTTCTATCATAGGTAAAATGTTTGGAGGGTTTTGAAGAGATGCTATCATAGAATAACTCAAGGAAAATAGCTGTATAACTCCATATCAGCATGGGTTTATGAGGGCTTACTTCTGTTATAATAATCGGATTAGTTCTATGAGGAGGTAAGTTCTAGACTAGACCGGGAAGAGACATTGGATCTCATATCTTCACTTTTCCAAAGCGGTTTGTATATAAGTTTAGAATGTTTGGTCTGGGTGACAGTGTTTGTAAGTAACTGGCTCAGTGATAGAAAGCAGAGGGTAGTTATTAATGGTACACACTCTGATTGGGTCACCATTACTAGTGGCGTACCACAGGGGTCAGTACTGGGCCCTATTTTTTTAACCCCTTAGTGACCACCCTATAGTGGTTTTTTTTGCGTCTTGCAGCTACAGCAATCAAAAAGTTGTATGTATTAAAAAACTGTACCAATGGAAACTACAGGACATACCGCACAAAGTGAGCCCTCACACAACTTCTGTGCACAGAAAATGGAGACAGAAAATAATTTTTAAAGAATTAAATATCTTTAAAAAAATTAAAGTAGTACAGCAAAAAAAAACTATATAAGTTTGGTATGGTAGTAGTCGTACTGACTAGAGTTGAGCGAACATACTCTGCCGAGTTTGATGCTCATTCGAGCATTAGCGTACTCAATGGTGCTTGTTAGTCGAACGAGCATCAAGCAGTGTTCGCCCCCGCCCCAGCTTTTGGCTCCTCCCCGCTGTGACGTGCCTGTTTTGGCCCCTCAAAAAAAAGCTTGGCACCCGTCGTCCCACTTACAAAAATGCTCGAGTCTCCCATTGTAGTCAATGGGGTTCGTTACTCGAGTAGAGCTCTCGAATTTTACGAAAATCTCGATTCGAATAATCCGGACCCAAGCGTTTGAGTGCTCGCTCAACTCTAGTACTGACCCATAGAATAAAGTTATCATGTTATTTTTGTTGCAGTTTGTGCGCCGTAGAAACAACACACACCGAAAGATGGCAGAATGTCGGGGGGGGGGGTCTATTTCTCTCCACTTAGAATTTTTTAAAAGTTTTTCAGTACATTATATATTATAAACAGGGGGAACTGTAATGGCCTCCAGGGGAAAAGGCTCACATAAAGGAACACAGCAGGGGTCCAAGATGGCGCCGGCTCCTCTCCCGCAGAGACAGCCGCATGTCTCTCACTCTGCCAGCCCGCTTAAACAGTGGCAAAAATTAATGAATGAGCAAACAGAGGAATCTTTATCTCTTAATATGGAGGACTTCATATCTGATATGCCCACATCTGAAAGGCCAGCAACTGAGACCTTCATGAAGGAAATGGTGGTGGCCTTAAAGAACTTTATGCAGGCTAATTTTGATTCGCTGACAGCTACCTTAACATCAAATTTAAAAGAGTTTGATGAGAGACTCACTCATACAGGAAGCAAATGGGTGAAATAATACACTCACATAACAATCTCATTGATGCTCACTATGCTCTATCTGATGAAGTCGATATGCTAAAAATTAAGCTAGCTGACATGGAGGACAGAAATCGAGCGTCAAATTTAGAAGGATACCAGGATCCAAGTCACCTATGGAAATGACTAAATATCTACAAAAATTGATAAAAACAGTATTACCAAACGCATCTCCTATTGATCTAACTATTGACAGAACTCACAGGCTGCCCAAGACTAAATTCATTCTAGAAAAAGTACCTAGAGACGTAATAGTAAGATTGCATTATTTTCATATCAAAGAAGCTATTATGCAAGCTGCTCGAAAATCAAGCCAACTTCCAGCTTCCTATATATAGATCTCTCCCAGGCTACCTTACAGGCGAGGAGGAAATTTTCCACAATCAACAACGCCCTACGACAGGGGAAAATTCCCTATAAATGGGGGTTTCCCCCAAAGCTTGTAATTCAAAGAGACGGCGTAACTCACATTTTTTCCAAACCGGAAGAGGCAATTCCCCTGCTGAAAATATGGGATGTATATCCTTCTGAAATAGCCCCTGCAGTCCCATCAAGAAGATGTAGAGCACAAGAGAAAAATCTCTCTTCTGATGATCTGGTCCACTGAAACACTGAAAGCATATCCGGAAAAACATTCTGGAATATGGGCTGTAGTTCTCAATTAGGTGAACATTTTCCATCCCCCACGCACAAGCCCAAATATTGTTCTATGAACTTGTTGTTTAGTTCTACTTTATGATTCTTTTGAAAGAATTTAAGTTTCAATCTACAGTAATGTTGGTTACCCTTGTTTTAATAAGACTTCCAACTAACTCCACATTATCATATAGCTTTATACTCATTAGCTATGGCTGTAAAACTTCTTTCCATAAATGCTAATGGGCTGAATTCTTCTTTTAAATGGTCATCACTGTGGAAAGAAGCTCTGGCCAACAATGCAGATATTATTTGTGTCCAGGAAACCCACTTTGATGCCTCCGCTTGCCCAAAAATGTCTCACAGCAAATTTCCAAATATTTTTCTAGCCTGCGCACCCGGGGAAAAAGCAGGTGTTTTGATCGAATTCAAAGATACTGTCACTACAGAGAGATCTTTTATAGAACAAGATCCTAGGGGAAGATACTTGATCCTCTCTGGTAAACTAAATTCCACCCCTTTTACTATACTAAATGTCTATGTGCCTAACTCTGCACAGACAACATTTCTAAATAAAGCTATCAAGAAGCTGCAGAGGCATGAAAGAGGTAGATTCATTGTATGCGGAGATTTTAATCTCATTCCTGACAGAGGTATACATTCTTTGTGCCATCTTCCCAGGAAAACCCAATCCCTGCATCCTTGCCTCCAGAAAGAAGTGCTTTATGATACAATCCGATGCCTAAATGCCTCAGCTAGAGAGTACACATTCTATTCCCCGCATCACAGAGCTTTCTTGCGAATAGATCTCTAGTATTGGTAGATAGATGATCGCTGCTTTTCGTTACAGATGTAAAAGTTGGTACTGCCAACTGATCCGATCACGCACCAATCTCGACTACCTTTGCATGGGAATACCGTGGGGGAGAGGCCAGGATGTGGAGAAATAATCTCTTCTTGATGAGGATCCCATACCATCTCAAAAGGTATTTCTGATTCTCTGGTAGAATACTTTGACATTAACTCCACTCCGGAGGCATCACATCTCACCATCTGAAATGCACACAAGGCCTTTATTAGGGGGGTTCTCATTAAAAAGAAAATTCTAAAAGAAAAAAATCCATATATTTCAAGCCCCAATACTCAAGGGAGAAAAATTTCCCACCCAAAACAAATTGCAGAGTGCTTCCGTAAATTCTATGAAAAGTTATATAATCTCAAAAATGATACTTCTACTCCCTAACCAACCTAGCAGGGGATGTTGTCCTCTTTGCAAGAAGTAAATCTCCCGTATATTTCAGAGGCCCAGAGTAAATCCCTGTATGAACCCATAACAAATAAAGAAATACTGGACACAGTTAAAATACTGAAGCCCCAAAAGTCTCCGGGACCAGACGGATTCTCTTAACAAATATTATAAATACTTTGCTAAGATTCTAGTTCCACATATAACTCTGGCATTTAATCAGAGTAAATCACAAGGCAAGCTTCCAGCAGAAATATTGATTACTATTCCTAAACCTGGCAAAGACCCCTCATCACCAGCTAACTTCTAACCTATATCCCTTTTAAACTGCAATACAAAATTTTATTCAAAAATTATAGCCCCAAGGCTCCTCAAAATTTTACCAGATATTATCCATACAGACCAAGTAGGTGTTACAAAGGGGAGACTAGCTCCTGATAGGACGAGGAGAATTTTGAATCTTCTATCAAAGCTAGACTCCTCCCATGTTTTGGCCATTCTTTTAGCTCTAAACGCTGAAAAAGCCTTTGATGGGCTACATTGGGGCTATGATTTTTCAGTCCTTGAAAAATTTAGTTTCACTGAAAATATCCTTAGAGCTATTAAAGCATTATTTACATCCCGTACAGCTAAGGTTTTGGTAGACGGCACATTATCGGATTCTTTCCAGATAACAAATGGAACCCTTCAGGGCTGTCCTTTGTCCCCATTAATTTTTACACTAGTGATAGATCCTTTAGCGGAACATATTAGATTAAACCCCAATATACATGAAATACATGCTGGCACTAGGCAACACAAAATAAGTCTATTTGCTGATGATATATTGCTAACATTAACAAACCCTACGATTTCTCTACGAACGGCATTTGCAATTCTCTCATGGTTCTCCACAGTCTCTTTCTATAAACTGAATGTCTCTAAATCACAAATTTTAGGTATACATGTGGATAAGGAACAAAAAAGAGAGATAAAACAAGAATTTCCCTTTCAATAGCAGGCAAAAAATATCCCTTATCTAGGAATTAAAATATGCTTTTCCCTCAGATTTAACTTCCGACAATTTCCCCCCATTATTGAGGGAGATACAAGATGAACTGGACACTTAAAAATAGCAAACTATTTGGATGGGTCACATAGTACTATAGAAGATGTTAATTTTGCCCAAAAAATTATATTAGTTCTGAACTTTACCAATTGCAGTCCCGCAACCAGTTATGTCAAAATTACAAAAACACTTCACCAGTTATGTCTGGAGCGGAAAACCTTCTAGAATTTCCCTCTCAATTCTATCCCTACACAAGACTCAGGGAGGAGTTGACATGCCTACTTTAGAGGGATATCGTAACACTTTCTCATGGATTACACATTCTCTGGCGATCAGTTGGCCTAGTCTGGAATTAGAAATAGCAGATTCAAAACTATTGTCCTCCCTATTTATGCGAAAATCCTAGCCGTCACATACCCCTCCCTCAGACAGATAGTAGACGTTCCACCTCTCTCATTACCAATGAAAGGAACCTTGGAGGCCTGGAGTAAATTGCTATGAGTTTATGATAGAACATCAACTGTTGAGTTAAAACAAATCCTTATTAGGAACTTAGAATTCTTCATTCAAGGGCTACAACTAATTTCCTGGGCTTAGAATGGTGTAAAATTTATTGGGGATCTTTTTAACAATATATAATAATAATATCCTTAAATTTAGGATTACCTAAAGCAGACATGTTCAAATATCTCCAGGCTTGCTCACTCCTCAACTTGGTCCATCTACATAAAGTTAGAGTCCCAAAAGCAGTTACATTAGGTTTAACAGATGTTAGTCTAGGCACTAAATCTAAAACAAGGACTTTCTATGACCATATGGTAGGAGATCTGAGAACGGGGGAAAAAATGTCATCTTTTAAACTGGGAGAGGAATCTGGGAAGGATAATCTCATTGGAAGAGTGGGTGAAATCCTTCAGTTGGCCAAAACAAGCTTCTAGATGTGCAAAGTCAATAGAAACACATTTAAAAGTGCTAACGAGATGGTACCTCACACCCCTGCAACTTAAAAACAGGCACCTAATCCCAGTGGCTCTATGTCAGGAGGGATCTTTCTTACATATATTCTGATCATGTTCGCTAATTTCAGCTTATTGGAAGGAGGTTTATTTTATATTAAATAAATTCTCAGATAATTGAGTTCCAAAATGTCCAAAACAGCCCTTTTGCTTCTAGAACGGCATAAAATCAAACCAAGAAACAGACGATTAATAAGTCATATTTTGCTAGGAGCGAAGGTACTAATTGCTAGGAAATGGAAAATTAAAGAAACCCCCTCAGTGAAGGAGCTCATACAGATGGTATCCGAAGACAGTATTTATGAGAAAGTCCTAGATCTTGGAAACAATACCATAAGTACACGATTCCATGTGGAACCCTTGGAATAATTTATTCCTGTCGTGATGTCTTATTTTTTGTTAAAATGTGTTAAAATGTAAGTTAAATTTTTCCCCCATCCCTCTTCTCCCTTTTCTCCCCCCCCCCTTCCTCCCCCCACCCTTTCCCATCCCTTCCTCCCCCCCACCCTTTCCCATCCCTTCCTCCCCCCCACCCTTTCCCGTGCGTCAGCAGTGTCCATGTGATCCACATACCAGCACAGGCTTAAGTTATTCTTGTGCTGGATGCTCATATGAGCACTTATCTGTTGCTAATGTTTGCCAGTGGTGTGATGAAGTGTTTGGCTGGGAGGCATGTGTTCTGAGATGGCCAATCAGTGCCTGTCTGTACTCATTTATTCTAGCTCCTCCTCATTGAGGATGCTGGTTATAGTTCTAATTGGAAGGTGTTTCTGGACAAGTCGATGACTCCTGTTCTCTTCTACTAACAAGTAAGTCTGTTAGGTGTTGAGGATATTTGGAGTGTTATAGCATCTATCTCCTGACTTATTGCTATTTCGGCAATGGTATTCCATCTGGTTCATTGCGAGCTTCTTTAACATCTATTCAGTATATGTTATTTATTACAGCAAACATTATCCCCTCATCAGTGCAAGTGCTGCGCTTTTAGGTTGGTTCTCATTGCATTAGCACGTTAGGGTCAGATTTCCTATTCCTCCACTTTTTGGTTTCATTACAGATATATTATGTTCTCTGTGTTAGTATATTGTGTGTATGTCTGCCCTTTTAGAACAAATTATGTTTGATCCGGATGAAGTGTTTTGCATCCAGCTTAGACATAACCGGTATACTCTAATAAGTTATATATTTTTTAATGGATTATTCTTTTTATGATGATGATGATGATGATGTTAATGGTTATGTTAATTAATTCCCCAAGAAAATGTTGTGAGTATGGATACATTTGTCTAATGCTTTTGCAAAG